>NW_023418248.1:5861-7831 GCF_002922805.2 Oryzias melastigma | reverse complement strand
CCATCTACACAAACACACACTGATCTGACTACACAAACACACACCAACCCATCTCCACAATCACACACCAACCCATCTCCACAAACACACACCAACCCATCTACACAATCACACACCAACCCATCTCCACAAACACACACCAACCCATCTACACAATCACACACCAACCCATCTACACAATCACACACCAACCCATCTCCACAAACACACACCAACCCATCTACACAAACACACACTGATCTGACTACACAAACACACACTGATCTGACTGAACTCTACAGAGTTGCTCTTGTGTTTCAGTTATTTGATGCTTTGATGTAAAAATCAGCTGTAAGATAATAAATAACCTGCAGTGAATTTAAAGAGTTTAGAATCATGTCCAGAGTATAAACATATTTTAAATGTACTTTTGTGGTTTACAGGTACAAAGAAAAGCTTTGAATCATAAAATAACAGCTTTAAAGGTAAATAAAAAGAATATATATATATAATCGTTCCTCCGGATGACCCCATCCTCGTGACTGACCTCTGCCTGTCTGACCCTCATTTAGCTTACTGGACTTTTAGCTGTTTTAGTTCCTGTCTGAATTAATAAACCTGCTGCAGGTGGAACCAGCTGTCTGCCTGCTTTTGTCTTCCTGATGATCCATTTTCCGTCTGTTCTGCTGAGAGAACTAAAACCTCCTTTACTTCCTGTTTTAGACCATGAACCTGCAGGAGCTCGTTGTGTTGATGATACACATAAATACATTCTTCACGTCAAAAGTGTTGGAGTGTAACGAATGTTTAATTCTTTTATTCATTATAAAGCGATAGAACACAGATGGACATAATCATGATGTTTAAGGATGAACTTAAACTGTTTGTTCAGAAATACTTCCTTAAGTTCAAACCATTTTCAATGCAACGGTAAAGACGGTCGTCTGATTCTGATCTCTGAATCCACTGATCCGTTGATCCATCAGCAGAGGGACCTGCTGTTTGGTGGAGGTGGAGCCTCATTCTAGCGTCTACGCCGTCCTAATGTAAAGGTTCTGCTGGCTCAGACGTTCATCAGGCGGGAAGAGACAGCAGAACTAATGAGTTCCATTAAAGCGGCTCTGTGATCTGCAGCATCATCTGCTGCGAAATAGCGGGAGTTCTGCTGAGGAGAAGTGCTGCAGGACCGGCAGGTTCTGACTGACTGAGTGGACCAGCTCCTGGTTTTAGTTCAGTCAGCGACAGACGGGGTGCAGAACAGCTGGAGCAGAAGGTAATCGGTGAGAAGAACCTGCTGTCACCATCACAGAAACATCAAAACCCTCTTAGAGAGCTGCTCATGGGAATTTCATGATCCCAGAATGGAGAGAACATCTGTGTCCTCGGCAGTCTCAACATGATAAGATGTCCAGACTCCTGCATGAAGGATAAAGACCTCCTCATCTTGCTCTGGAAAGCAAACAGAATCCTAACACCTGTAGAGCAGAGGAGTCCTCTCCACCCATGAAGATGAAGTCTAACCCAGATTCCTCATGACGCTGGAGCTCAGTGAGGAAGAGTATTTTTAGCACACCAGCTGTTCCTGCAGAAGAAGACAACATCCAGGACTCTGGAGGCCAATTAAGCTGCTTTTTGGCAGCGTCGCTCCATCCAGATCAGACCCCAAGGCGCAGGCCAGCGTCTCAATCCACTAACTCATCGATGCTGCTGCGCCTAAACGAGGAGCAGGAACATCTGGACGTGACCGCCGCTCTTCCTGCTTCTGGAGACAGAACGGACGCCATTAAAGTCGCCTCTGGAATAGAAACGAATGAGGAACGAACCGTGGAACAGACCGAGGAATAACGGACCGAGGAACAACAGACCGAGGAGAAACGGACCGAGGAACAACGGACGGCATTAAAGTCGCCTCTGGAATAGAAACAGACGAGGAACGAACAGAGGAACAACGGACCGAGGAGAAACGGACCGAGGAACAACGGACGGCGTTA
>NW_023418248.1:0-2030 GCF_002922805.2 Oryzias melastigma | reverse complement strand
TGATGCTCAGACCTGCAGATTAATCATCTGAACACGACGATCATCGTGGTTTCTGCGAGGGACGAGCGTTTCCCTGAGAGATCAGGTTCACCTCAGAGGATACAGCAGCTGAAGTTGCAGCATTTTACCAACTCGCTGGTCTGCAGAATCAAGAAACTGCTAAAGATGTTCTCTGCAGGTCTCTGAAGAAAAAGAATAAATCAGAGGAAGAAACAGATCTGTGAGTCCAGACTCCTCAGCTGCAGCTTCTCTTTATTCCAAACAGGATTTTTTTCTTCATTAAGACGTTTTCCAATCAACGGCTGAAGGATAAAATGCAAAAACAGACGCAGTTTTACACCAGAAAACAGTCATTTTGGCTGAAATTGGTATTTTTATCAACGTGTGATGAAAATGATGCCTTACTTTTGTTACGGTTGGCTCCAAGCCGTAACAGAGTCTGGACACTGATTCTCGGTTTGAAACCCAACCGTACGTTACATGAATGAACTGAATGGTGGGACGTTCTTGTTCCATCCAGACTGCACACCATGAGGTTTAAAGTGTCAAACACGTACGGTTATCACATCCCACCAGGGTTAGTGCGAGATGACGGACAGGTTTTTCTTCATTGTTATTTGCTAATTCACAACACAAACTGAAATAAAACCAGAACCCAAAAATCGAGGTTTATACTGAATCGAATCGTTTCATTTTAATAGACACATATGCATCGTACAAATCATCTCCACCAGACAACGCAACGTACACGAAACTGGGCGGGGCAAAGGAAAGGACGAAGCTCTGACGAGTTCACCCATTGGACAACAAAAAGAGAAAGCCACACCCCCTAAATGTGTTTATTTTTGTTTTAAAGTCGATAGAAAAGCGTTCCTCTCTGCATCTACCACTAGCGGTCTTTAGAAGAAGAACATTTGGTACTTCCTGGTTTGTGTCCAACAGGAGGCGGGGCTTAGTGAAAATGTAAAGAAGGTTTGGTCTTTTGAATCTCCTCACAGAAGGTGAATCTTCCTCCTAAAACCAAGAAGACGAGTAGAAAAGGAAAACGTCTCAGAATCAAAGTGTTGAGAAAGAAGTTCTTCATCCTCTTGGCGTCTGCTATGAGTAACCAGGAAGAACAAACGTCTCCCTTCAGTCAGAACTCTCAGGTGTGACTCCAAAGACCAGAGTGCTGTCTGCAGGTGAGGTTTGAGGGGAACTGCTTCAGTCCGATCCCAGCGAGCCGTTTGGACTGAAGCAGGAGACGTGTGGCGCAGAGCTGAGTCATGGAGGTGCGATCCAGGATTTGTGGAGGTCCAATCAGGAGCAGCTCTGACACAAACAAAATATGCTGCTGCGAGCTGCCAACGCCAACATGAGCGGCTGCCGCTCTGGGACAGCTCGCAGGCGAGGAGCTGACTCAGTAAACATGCAAAGGCAGGAGCAACACAGACTAGAATCAAACGTCAATATTTGAGGAAGGACGTAGAAATGTAGATAAGAGTACCCATGATTCCACCTGCAGACACCCGGTTAAAGGAGTTCCTGCTTCTTTCATCCAAACATCATTTGTCATCAAACAGTAGAAAAGTGAAGCTTCAGGTCAGAGCTTCACAGTTCTGGAGTTTCAAACCTTCTTCTGACTGGAGATGCTGGTCAGTCCGTCATCACAACAGATCTGGGGTAGACTGACTTAAACAATGAGATGACATCCAAACAGACAGATGATGGGATGTGGGGGCAGGCTTACTCCACGCAACAACTCAGAGGTGAGTTTCTTATGAACTCCTGCTGCTCTGCAGAAACTATGTCCTATAAAACCTGGTTTTTAGATAAAAAGAGCATCATCAGAATGATCGGAACGCTTTGGAAACAGATCCACGATGATCGTGACTTAAGATGAAGTAAATAAAACTAAAAATAGATTTTATGTTGAATTTGAGTGGGCAGAATAATAAGAGAAGTTAGTGTGTGAATCAGAGCTCCCCAGAAACAGCCTGAATGAATAAATGCTGAACGTCAGTTTGGATGTTTTAATTCAGAGGTTGAGT
>NW_023418247.1:4394-7843 GCF_002922805.2 Oryzias melastigma | reverse complement strand
ATCAGGAACTCAAATTTGGTGGAGACAGTATCCCCTTTGATTCACAAAGGTGCCAGTCCCTTTTGGAAAGTCCAAATCTAGTCATTTATAACATAGTCTTACTTATTAAAATAATAGAATTGTCCCATACATTGTTGACTCTCATGCATGTCAGGATTGTGCACTCTATAGTTTGTTCTTTTGCAGTGATATGGTTTCATGTTCACGCTCTGTTCTGGGTTCTCCACCTTTTTGATTAATCTAGCATGACAGAGCAGAAATAATTTCACCATCAAATAAAAAACTACCTCATTTGAAGGTTTCCACTAAGTCCTTGTAGTATTTTGTGTGCCAGAGCAGGGATTTAATAATTCACTGTTTTGTTGTTGATGAGAAGCTAGAATACATTTTTAAGCACAAAGCTTAAAAAACAAGAGAATGGTCAACAAAAAGTTTTTCTCTGTAGAAATGCAAAAAGAAGTAACAAGGAGTAAAGCCTTCACAATATCGCAACTATTGTTGCGACTTTGTGTTTTTTAAAAAAGCTCCTGTAAGATTTACATTTTAGACTTCAGTATTTGTAAAAGAACTACCACAAAATCCAACAGGAACTGACTAATGGCTGTAAATCCACTGGGAGAAAGAAGACGTGGGATAAAAGAAACAGTCCCTGGAGAGCTGTCCCTAAAACACATCATAATGGAAATTCCTTCCTCCTTTTGAAGATGCGGTAATTGACTGTAGAAAGAAAGCATTAACACACAGATTGAAAAGATTTTATTGGAAATCAAATTTTGTATCTTGTACAATTATTGTATTTTTTGCACTATAGCCCCATTTAAATGTCTTTATTTGTTTTTCTTTTTTATGAGTTTGCCTCATACCCCAGAGTGCCTTGTGGATTAATTTTGGTTTTGTTTACTGATGTCCAAAAGACTTTTTGGACGTACACAGCACTCTGTCAAAATGTTTGGTTGAGTGTTAATTTGAATAAGCTAACTCAGCTAATATTTAGCTGAGTTTTTTTTCTTCTTCTTCTTCTTTTTGCATGGAGTTCATGTAGTCACATTAACGTTTGTTTTAGCTGTAGCACATTAGTCTGTTTTTTGATGTGTAGAAAATAAGGTTGCGAGTGATTTGTATTGTCGATATGCTAACGTGGCTAACAGGTGGCGGTGTGGGATTGTGATTTGTTTTTGTTTGTTAATAAGGTTGGGAGCTTGTGAAGTCAGAGTAAGATTTTTTTTAGCGGTATCAGTCTCTTTTTACAAGTTGTAAACAAGGTTGGGAGTTACAAGAGTTGGGAATAATGCGGCTAACGCTTCTGACATGGCTAACATGTAGTGCATCACAAACAAGTACTAGACTAGAATTATTTTCAATACAGAGGCCGACACCAATAATAGTTTATCTTTTTTAAATCATTCCCAGTGGTCTTTAATTATGATTATGCTGTGTCTGGGAAAAATTCAAAACATGTGTAATTTTCTATGACATAGTTTCTGCAGAGCAGCAGTATTTCATTAGAAATTTGCCTCTGAGTTGTGGGCGAGAATGTTGGCTTCCGCCTCTGCTGATACTTTATTATCCCTTTGTTTACACTCTCTCCAACTCGCTTAGAGCCCCTTAGAACCCAATGCTAACATTAGTGATGAAACAAAATGGCAAACAATATTGGAACAAAATGCTGCCACAATAATTAGTCTTTAACTCTAAATAGACCGTTCATCGGAGGTGTTTCTTATTATCCAGAGTCCCCTAGTGTGGAAAATACAGTAGCTTAATATTAGCATTTCCTATCATATACAATATACTAATGAAAAAGGTATTGGTTACCATCTAATGAAATAAAAATGCACAAAATACTTTGGAATAAAAATTAAGTGATACATGGGTAAGTTTGATTTGATATATTTCTTAAAAAATTTTGAGTTTCTCTTTTCCATCATTTATAATTAGGCTTTCTTTTTTTAATGTAAGCCTGCTGAAATCACCGTTTACACATTGTTGCTTAATCTAAGTGGCGAGCTCCAACCTGACTGTCATTCCTGAGGATTTAATAGGATTGGAACTTATTTGCCATAGGGGTTGCTTGTGTTTGGGCTGTAAAGTCAAGCATAAGCTAACTAAAAGAGGCTTAAAAGATCAAAAATCTGCTAAGACTGTAATAATCTTTGGATAAGCGACCTCCTCTTGTAAAGTCACTTCTTGGTTCTGTTTAAAGAAAAAAGAATGAAGTTGCTTGCGTACAATGAAGCAGAGATTTTGAGGAAGGGACACCAATGGATCAAAGGCTTACATCAAAGATGAAAAGCCTTTATTAGCATGTAGTTGTTATTACACAGTGAAAAAAGAAATATGAGGCAAATGATCATCTGTGTCTAGAAGCAGAGCTTGCACATCTTATTCAGTAAGAATCTGTTTGATCCCTGTCATTTTAGATTCAGCTGCATCTGACATTTGTCAGTTTCAGATGCCCTTTCACAGTGTTGCTGCGTATTAGAGCATTACCCATGATTCCCTCTTGACAATTGTTTTCTCATTATTTATGTGTTCACACTTGAAGATCAAGAAGGGAATTCTTCTTCTTGTTATTTAGCTACGTTTCACTAGCGCACGTCTGCCACCTACAGTTGGAAGAGGGTAGCAGCCCTCACAGTTCTACTCTGATATATGAAAGATTTATTGTCATATAATTCCAGTCGTGCACAAACCTCAACTATTCATTTATCTGCCACAATCAATTTTCAAATGGTTGGCACTTCCGTGAATTAAGAGACGCCATCCATACGTCACAACCAAATCCAAGTCCCTGATTGGTCAAAGTTCAACCTGGTGTCACCTCTTGATGCTTTTTGTAACAAATATGCGACAAACCACTTTGACTTTAAAATGATCCTAATGTGGCATCTCCTCAAAAACAAAAAATATAATAGATTTTTTTTTTCTTTTAGTAGTTGGAAATAAATTAAAACAATAAAGGGGTTAAAGGCGCTTTGTTTGTACAGACCAAAAATAGTCATAGAAACAACGGTGGTGTTATCATAGCTTTAGAAACTTGTGTTATCTTTTTAATTTCTTTTAATATTTTCATCAACTAGCAACAACCAAAACAAGAAACAAACATATCTTCAGTTGGTGATGGTGGCTCAACAAACACAAATGTAAGAAAATGTATTTGATGTTAGCTATTATAATTGTATTAGAAATTATGTGTAGTATTGAGGTCCTTGGTGTTTATTTTAGACCTCAAACAGTCCAAATCTTTCTGCTAGACCTCGTTTTCCCTTTTAACCTCAACACTAATGTAGTTCCTCTCCCCTCAGTCTTTTGTGTGGAAGGGCAGAGCTCTTAGGAGACAATCTGAATGCAGCCGTGACTATGAAAGCAGTAAAAAATCGTATATTTCTCTGCAGAGGAGGCTTTTGTTCAAGCCTTAATGCACTGTTTTGTGCCACATTGATAAACCT
>NW_023418247.1:0-756 GCF_002922805.2 Oryzias melastigma | reverse complement strand
GTCCCTTCAAGGGTTCCATAGATTTAGCCTCACAGACAGTATTTGTCCATGCTGTCCAGTGTTAGGAAGTTAGGGTGGCAGACATTGACAGAGAAAGACATGGAGACAAAATACGTATATAGCCAGATGATGTTCATAATAGACTTCTCATTTCAATAGGTAGTGAAAGTAACCAGTATAAAAGGTTTTGCTGAACGAATAGACTAAAACACAGTAATTTTATTGCCAAGCGTTAATAAAAGTTGGCATCTCACTCATGTATCAGCAATGACTAGGACCATGTTAATTTAGGGATGCAGACTTGTGTATTTTGTGGCATAATTTGACACTCTAGTTGCTTGTAAATCTATACTAATAATTAGTGGAAATGAGCTTAACTGTGAACTTCTCTCCCCTTTACCTGCAACTGGATGCTTAAAAGAAATGCTACATATTATCCAGATTCTGAAGCTGTTAGGACTTGGGATGTGAGAGGGAGTCACCAACAGGTTAAGAAGAGTTTACACAAACTTAACAAAAAATACACTGCTATAGACAAACTGTAGTAATTTAAAGGTCAGGATGTTTAAAATGAAAAGCAAATGCCAATTTACCACAATTCAAAGACAGGGATTTGATTTAGAAAGGTGGCATTTGGCACCTCACGAACAATTAGCGTGCTAATTTGTTTGTGCATTTCCATGAGCAACACTGAGCTGCAAAGCTTTCTGTGCATATCATAGAAGGTGTTGAATTTAACTCTATATAATTAAAAAA
>NW_023418246.1:6667-7852 GCF_002922805.2 Oryzias melastigma | reverse complement strand
TACGTAAATGTAAACTTCTATGCTTTTGATTGAAAAGTCAATTGATTAAAATATATGAAATTTGGATCCTTCTGAAAATTCTGTTTTTTTTCCCCCCAAAAAATGCCTTTTTTTTTAAATTATTTTAATCAAGTTAATTATTGATTACATTTCTGTCCCACAAACTTACCTGCTGCCAGCAGCGAAACAGTTCTGAAAGTGTCTTTTGATCATTCAAATGAACATCTACTTTGTTTTCTAGTAACATCATTGTTTTGTCTGACACACTCCCTGCTGCAGATGGGACCCGAGAGAGGACCATCTGCAGAGCCGGGACAGGCGTGTCTCAGGGGGAGGGGGGGCTGGGTAGAAAACAAAAAATAAGATTTTGAGCCCCCCTGCTGGAGCTCTCGCTGGGACGGGTTGGTAGAAAACTCAATTTTCAATGTTCAATCTTATTGATCCAAAGTTTGAAAAGTGAAAAATACTTCTGTTCATTATTAGACGACAATGCAAGTGCAAAGATGTGACCCCCACGCTTATAAAGTTAGATTTGTTGCTATAAAAGTACTTCTCTATCTGTAAAACAAATATGTAATTGTGAAAAGAATTTATAACAGTAGAAACAAAATTGTCAGTCCATACAAAAGCTTTTTCTGAGTGTGAAACTTCATGTTACAGACATTTTTTTTTCTACAAATGCAAAATCTTTTTACAGACTGACACATTTACTTTTACAGTCAAAAAACTTTTTTACAGATATTTTTTCTACAAAAACAAAACTTTACGACGGAGTATTAGGGCCAGTTTACAAAAAATAAATAAATAAATAAATTACGACTTTAAATCTCGTAATTTTACAAGAAAAATGTTGTAACTGTTAAAAAACTCTAATATTATTATTATTATTTCTTTGTGGCCCTAATACTTCGTTGCAAAACTTTTTTACAGACGGCACATTTGTTTTTTACTGGTAGAAAACTTTTTTTTACAGATCATTTTTAAGACAAGTACAAAATATTTTTACAGACACAACATTTTAATTCTACAGCTGAAAAACATTTAGACAAAAGACACACAAATCTTTTGCTAAAAGTGTAAAACTTTTTTACAGGTGGACACTTTTATTTTTAAATTTATAAAACATTTTTACAGACACATAAATCTCTCAAAACTTTTTTACAGATGGAAAGCTTTTTTAATATT
>NW_023418246.1:0-5381 GCF_002922805.2 Oryzias melastigma | reverse complement strand
GCAATTACATGCTGCCAGATTAGCGTGTTAAAGAGCCATGTGACGCAGACATTTGCATTTCACCGGGACAAAACAAAGACAGGGGAGTGGTCTTTGTGGTGCTTTTTCCTTCTCCTCTCATTCCGTCCGTCCACTTTTACCATTCTAACATGGGGTCATCAGACAACAGCTCAGAGGAGGCTTCCTGTGTGAGATGGAGGAGTTTTTAGGAAAAGGTCTTCTCACAGATGTTGTCTGGACATCCAAACAAAAAAAGATGCTGCATGACCTCAAACCATTGACCGTATAGTTGAACTGGACCAAGTGAGGGACGTCCAGTTCTTATGTACAGTCAAAGTGTGTTCTTGCGATTGTCACCAAAGGTATCATCATTCATGCTGCTATGGTGCAAAGTCTTGAGCTGCTTACTTGTTTTGATTGAAATTTGTTGTCAAACAGTAAAAGCTAAACTGATGAGTTCAATCTTTAACTGACTTTAAGAAAGATGTCTCAGGTGAGTTTTTGACTGAAGTTGATCCTTTAAAAGTTTATTACTGTCAGTCAATGAATTAACCAGAACATATTTTTGTGGTTTCAATAGTGCTCCATCACTAAAATGTTGCTTTTTTTTACTCTTTATTTCTTACAATCAAGTTAGTTGTCTGATTTCTTTTATGGCGTTATTAAGAAGTCTTGCATCACCGTTTGTTTTCGAGTTGACTATTCGAAAAAAGGGGAAAATATATATGTATATATAAAAACTCAGGTTGTTATGGAAGCTGAAAAAAGCCTACCCTAATTTTGACTGTTTATCACAAGAAAGGCTTCCGTAGTTTATTATTTTAGTCTATTTTTTTGATTCATTACCTTACTTCTGTCTCGTGCATCAGTCCCCTCCCTTTATTAACCTCCAACAACAGGTTGAACGACAGAACCCAGGGCCAACAAACATCTCTGACTGCGTGGTGCGTTCGTGGAGCTCCGGACTTTAGCGTAACCCAAACAGTCACCCAGAGAACCTCAATCTGCTGCAGTACTCCCTCGATTGTTCTACAATTTTCAGTGAAAAAAAAAAAAAAAAAAAAAAAAAGCGCTTCTCAGAGAAAATGGGGAACACCAGAAGAACTGATCAGTTTATAACTGGTCAATTTATTCAGGTGGAGATTTTGCTAAATAATGTTCAATCAGTCATCATCATTTATGGTGCACGTTGACACGACTGCAGTTCAGGGATTGTTGTCACTTTCATAAGTGACCAGATTATGGTAAAAGGCTATTTAAATGTTGATGTGTAAATTAAATATGTGTACAAACAAGTAAACAAGATTTGATGGCAAATCCATTCACGTTTTAGTTTCATAAAGTTCAGCCCACTGTTGTTTTTCCACATCAAAATGCTAAAAACATTATTAGAATATTCTACCACACTGCATGGTCACGTCTTTGCAAAATTCAGTGTTTCCACACATTGGACTGTAATGATGATTGATCCTTTTTTGCATCATCAGATGTGTTCTCTCGACTGTGATAGAACTTTTTATGTTATTGTAGAATAAATTTACCATGTCCCAATCCAAATGGTATTTTAAATAATCAGTTTTTTACATTTTGAAACGATATTTTTAGCGGTTTAAGTCAATTCTGCTTCAGAGTGATCGATCTGGTGAATCGTAGGAATAGAAATCGATTCATCGATTAAATATTACACCCCTATCTTTTATTAGCAAAAAACTTGTTTTCTCTTGTTTACAATATCATCATAATGAGGTCAAAAAAGAAAATAAGTCAGTGCCTTCCAAAGATTGAAAAAAAAATGTTTTTGTGAGGTTTTCATTTTTCCTGTTGAGATCAAAGCTGTTTGTCTTAGCAGTTTTCTTGGACGGTTTAAACATCATCAGTGGGGCGTGATGCCGTTAGACACAGAGCGCTCTTGTGCTCCTTCTGGCACTGAGCTTGAGTGCTGTGACACTAAGAGGGTTGCTTCCTAAAAGGACAACTTTGAATGAGGGAGAGGAAGAATCTGAGAGCTGCCTGCTGCTGACTGACCGACTGATCACTGCTGCTTCTGCGGGAAGAAAAAAAGCCGTCAGCCTGAGAAACAACGACTACTTTATCCACTTAGAGAAAGGAAAAAAGTGCATTTTTCTAAAAGTTTTCAATAGTACACATCCTGATTCCAGTGAGGTCATTTGGCTCAAAAAATGAATTTATTTATTTTTTGCAGAAATAAAAACAAATCAGGTTTTAGAGCAAATCTACTGCTGATAGTTTATTGAAAGTGCTTATATATAATATATATAATATTTAATTGAGAAAGTAGCAACAATAATTTCTGTAAGCTAAGTGAAGGACTGTAAATCAATCAAGACGACCTTTCAGTTTTCATGTTGTTTTATTGTGTTAGGTTTGATTTAATTTATGTTCTCACCAGCCTGTGATTTTCAGTAAGCTCTTATAAGACTTAAGACATAAAAAAGTGAACCGGCTGGATGAGGATTTTGGTTGACTTACAAATATCTTTAACCCTAAAATGTTTTTAGGGTTTTTTGCTGATGTGAAATGGTGAGTTTGTCACCAATACTTCAATTTTCCATCTTTAATGGCACCTTAATACGAAAAATAAAATAAAAATAAAAAAGTCTGAACAGCTAATTTTTGAAAAAAAGAAAAAGATTTACAAAAAAAATCATAAAGCGAAACAAATTCTAAAATATGATTTTGATAATTGAAATAAGTCATAAACGCTTAAATATTTAGAAAATTTAGATTTAATGAATGAACCCTCAGATTAAGTTTAACTTGTGGTTCAGCATAAAACACCTCCACTGACACAAATGGTCTTTTAACCCTTTAACACCGGAGCTCCACTGTTTCTGTTCTTTGATTTACTGTAACTTTTTGACGTAATTCCAGCAGATTCTGAAGGAGAAAAGCGGCCTCAATCATCAGAAAAATGCTACAAGAACATGTTAAAAACATGATTTTCTGCAGAAATGCAAGTTTGACAGAAAACTCAATCCGACCAAAACAGAACAGATACAGACAAATGTTACTAAAATGTTAATTTTGATTTATTTATCATCTTGCATGCTTATTTCTGAATGAAAAGTTGAAAAAAGTCAAACAAAATATTTTTAAAAATCCCTTTTAAAAGGATGTAAGTGTTAAAGGTTGCGTGTCACATCAGACCCAGTCGTTGTTAGAGGCGTGTCATTGGTTGAAGTTGACAGCTGGACACTGAGAGGAGCTGTCAGTGGGGGGTTTACCCAGGGAGCCATTGTAAAACCATTTTAAGACATCTGCTCCTTTCTTCCTGTATTCAAACGGTCCCTCCCACCTCTCTCATTTATCTCTAAACCAGCATCTCAGCGCTCTGACGGGCATCCTACTTCTTTTTCTCCCAACTTCTCTGGGATTTTGTATCTCTGTTTGAGCTTGAAAAATGTTTGTTTTTCTTCTTTTCAAGGCTTTAGAAAGCTCAAAGTTTTGAAGGCTTTGTCTCCCTCGTGTGGTTTTTGGTGAGCCACTCGTCCTCCAGCACCACACAGCGTCCGCCAGAGGAAAGAGAAGCGTCCTCTTTTCTTTTTTTTTAATTCTGCTGCCCGCATTATGCGTTTAGTCAGACACACCCATTGTGTCCACACACACAGACATGCACACACACCACTGTCACATCTGGAATCAATTGGTTCCAGCCTCTGTCATGAAATTCCTCTGTTACCTCTGTGCACACACACACTCCTAAAGTGTCCGGGGGAGACGAGCATTGTGGCCGATTTCCTCTGCATCAGTTTCAGTCTAGACCTGCTGTTTCAGCCGCAGCGAGATTACTGCTGCCCACACAGCATTCATGTCTTTCAGCCTGAACCGCAGCTCAGAATTCAGAAGATCTCAAGAATGTTAAAAAAGACATAATTAATGGAATGATGAAGCATAAAAACAGATTTTCCAGCAGCACTGCAGGAGCCAGATGTTAGGATTTTAAGAAGCCTGGATTAACCCAGAGATTGGATTATTTATTTAAAAAGGATTATAACAGAGGAAAAAAAAAAACAAATCTGCTGCGGGTTTCCAGATTAGATGTGAAATAGGGAATTTTAGCTAATTTTACAACCTCCCATTAATTTATTGTCAAACATTTTTGTAAACGTGATCCAGAAACTGAGCTTTTGAGGTTCGTTTTTGCACTTTTATTTGTTTTATAACCAATTTTCTCACTTCTAGCTAAGAAAACTGAAATGCAAAGGAGCTTTCTTTGCCTAAAATGTCGCAACTTGTCAGGCTGATTTTTTTTCATACGACTGGAAAATCCTGGAGGATGCATGCAGGGAAAAATGTGGGAAACTTCCACAGAACTTCCCAGAGCAAAATATGATGTTCTGACCTCATGAACTCATAATCTCTTTACAGTAAATACTTGAGATGCTTTGCAAATGAGTGGAGTAAAGAAGCGCAAAAGCGAAATTGGATGTTTAGACTGAGAAAAGTCCAGTGAAAACACTCCAGGATCCAGTCAGCGTTTGCTGTAAGTGTTGTGTCAGCACTGCCTCTGCAGATGTGCAGCTCTCTGTGCAGCAGAAGGTGGCGGTAAACTGGTACCATGTGTTCCAACAGCTGACACAAAAGTTTTTCATTCAAATCTGAAACCACAATGGGTTTCGAACGTTAGGTTACTATTAGATACATTGCAGGCAAACGGTTCTCGCAGAGCATCGATCTGGCTTCATTAAAGTGTATTAACCAGAGAAATTCTGCAGTGATAAGTCATGTGATCCCCTTGCATCGAATCCAGAGAGTTCAGCTGGAGGAGAACTTCCAGATGTTTGTCCCAAACAGTTCATATCTGAGTTTGTGTGGCTGTTTTTTAGCATCATCGCATAAGAAAGGAATGATAATAATTCAAACCTCAAAATTAAGGATTTTTGTTTTAGCTTTTTATTTGTGCAAATGTTCTAAAGGCAGGAGGATACTGTGTTTTTTAGAGACGTTTGGAAAGAATAACCTTGTGTGAAGTGTGTTTACTATAATGGCTTCTGTCTCTAAGAGCATTTTTATTTTTCTCTTTTTTGGTTTTTGTCATCTCTTAACTATAAATGTCATATAGCTCAAACACTGATTTTGGTTTTGCTTTTTTGAAATTTCTGCGTTCACCTAAAAATATGCGATTAACTTAAAACCCTGTAAAAATATTTTCTTCTGTGCTTACAAAGTTATTTTGACCATTTTTGTATGTTTGTTCATTTTGGGTAGCAGAAATTAACAACACCCAAAATATACAAATAAATAAATAAAAAAAACAGCAGCCAGTGGGTTCTCCAGGGTGACAGAAATATTTTTATAATGAATCTTTATTTCTATAGCAATTTTCATAGAAAGAATCACAAAGTGTTTCTCAAATTAAA
>NW_023418245.1:4043-7876 GCF_002922805.2 Oryzias melastigma | reverse complement strand
TTTTTTTACATTGGCTACCCATTCGTTTTACAGTTAATTTTAAAATGTTTGCTGGTGATTATATTTCCCAGATACTTGTACCGTATGTGAGAATTTAAGTTGTTGCTTCATTTAGGTTTTTTGCTGTATTTGTTGTAAGTTTATGCCCTCTTCTTAAAAATTGTACTTAAATTATTCAAACAGAGTTCCTGCAGGGTTTTAAAAAGTCTTAAAGTGTCGAATTTATTAATTTGGATACAAGACCCTTTAAAAAATTGATTTTTTTTATTTCTGAGCCTTAAAAACTTCTCAATTTTAAAACTCATTTAAAAAATGTTATTTTTTTCATCCTGATTATTTTTGATCAAATAATTAAAAAAAAATCATGCATGAATTTGATGGTTTAAAAAAAGAAGAGAATAAAACAATGTATTTACGTCACCTCTCCTCTATTCTTTATTATATTTAGTTCTGTTTGGTGCAGTGGGATTCACGTGTTGTTCCTGGTGGATCGTCTGTGCTCCTGTTCTTGGCCGTGGACCACGCCTCTGGCTCGTCTTGACTGTGGACCTCGTCCCCACCCGTCCCCCAGTCCTATCTGGTAGAACCATACTCCAATAGTTGTTGAGTTAGATAAGCTAATTCTTCATGGTAGAGGATCTGTCCTTAATGTGGGAATCTCTAAGGTCTTTTTTCCTGAATCGTTTTTTTAGTTTTTCCTTATCAGGAAGGAGGATCTAAGGGCAACGAAACCAATTTTATTTAGTCTGTTTAGTTTAGCAATTAGCTCTTGTTTATATTTCATGACTGACCTTCTGCTTCTGTAAGTTTTTGTAATATCAATAGAAATAAAATTGAATTTATTTAATTGAAGAAGCACAAACAACAAAATAAGAAGGTAAAATTAAAGTGGAAATAAATAAATAAAATGGGAAATGTGCTGAGAAATAATTTAATAATCTTAATTTTTGATATAAGAAAGACGTTTAACTTAATGAAACTTGAAACTATTTAATTAAAGGTAGTGTAGTAAAACCTTTAAACACGTTCCTTAGCTTGTATCTCTGTTAGTAAATCATAGTTACAAATTAAGAACGACACACGAATTGAATGAGACACATGTACAAAAATTACAAAATATAATAAGATTAAAAATACAAATATCTGGTGAAAACTTGAACTTTTCCCACTTTCTTAATCCGATATGTCCAATAATTTTTGGTAAAAAGTCCAGAATGTTGGTAAAAGGAGAATGTTGGCTAAAAAATATGTTTAATCTGCATTTAAATTGTTAAAGGGGGAAAATTGTGTGACAAAAAACACCATTTTTGACTTTTCACTGCATCTTATATTCAATTGCCTCTTTAGATCCTGCAGGAATCACTGTCAAAGTCACTTTTTCAATAATTCAACATTTACTTTCTGCTCAGAGCTGAGTCGGACTGACGTCTGACATCATGTCAGACAACTAATGTTTCAGGTATGATGAAGCAGAAGTGAGGCTTCAGTTGGGATTTCAGCCTAAATATCTTATAAGGTTTTTCCGACACTGAAGTTAAAAATGTCGTTTTTAATGCATTCCTGCAGAGTCATCACGATCGTAGCGGAATTTGTTTTATTTTTTTTTATTTGTAATTTTAGCTTTTAAATCCATTGTTTGAATAAAATTAGGAAAACTTTAAATCTATCTTTAAACGTTTAGATTAATATCTTAGATTTGTCCATATTTATCTGTTTAGCCAAAAACATAAAGATTTATATTTTTATGTTTCACCACCTAAAATACACAAATGTACAGAAAAATTGACGTAAAACCGCACTGCATTATGGGAAAGTCAACGATTGTCATTTTAAACTTTTAACACAAAACATATTACACTTTGTTGGATTATTAAAGTTGTACAATGTTTAACTTTAATGAACAAAAACAGCGTTTAGAGGACGACTGTTATAAAAAATTTGTAATGAAATTGTAGTGTGATTACTTTCATTTTGACACTAACAAATACTTTATGGAGACTTCCTTTAAATATTAATAACAAGTCTTTGTAAGCTGTTGACATTTTGTGTGTATTTGTGTGTTCTTACAGATTTGTATTTAATAGATGTTCACCCAGAGCCCATGTTTAAAAGGAAGAAACACTTCAGAACTGATTTTCTTCATCTAAGGTAAATAAAAGCAGCATTTTCTCTTCGTTTATGGCTTCTAATTTAATATTCTTAAAATTCCTGAGGAGATTTCCTCCTTGTTTACTGTAGAAAATAGTCTGGATTTGCTTTAATCTTTTTCTGCCATTTCTATTCCTCCTTTGAAGCGATAAGATCATTCTTCTCGAGCTTTCTTCCATTATTTCATGAAGATAAGATCATGTTCTCCGTCCAGGACCAGACTTCTCCAATTCAAGCTGTTTTTTGGTTCTTTGCTGTACCTTAAAGAAAGTATACAGTTTCTGTACAACAAGTCAAAAGTTTGGGACTATAACTCCAAAAGTTTATCAAACTCTCACTGTATGACCTCTGCACCGCTACTGCCTGACTGTCTAGCGAGAACTTTTTACCAATAAACATGATTTAATTCATAAAGCAATATTTTTTAACACTCAAACACATTAACATATTAATTATAGATCATTTTTGAGCCTTTTGTCTTTGCCGTATTAAAAAAAGCAACAAAAGACACATTCAAATACACATTTCACACTCCGATGCTCAGTTCTTGAAAAGAATTAGAACAAAAAGTGAGCTGCAGAATGTGAATTATTATCAGACGGGTTTCAGTAAAAAGTTCAAGACAGATGAATTAGAGGTAATTTCTCACAAACTCAACAAAATTAATCAACTGCACACTTGACAGATTAATCGTTTGTCAAATGTTTCACCTTTAATTTTCTTACTGTATTATCTTAAGCTCCAAACAACAAAGTTTATTCGAGATGTTAGATGCATTTTATTTATTTATTTTTTGCATAAAGGACTATGGTATGAGCGGGACAATGCCCTGTAAGGTGTGCATTATCAGACATGAACGTCATTAAATCAAGAGATTAACGCAAAAAAAAAAAAAAAAAAAATCACTAAAATGTCTAATTAATTTTGCGCAAACAACACAATAATTTGACTTGTAACAATCTTTCAACCACTGTGAAGTTATGTTCAAACCTTTCTAGGTAAACACGTTTTGGGTTTCTGCATTGAAAAGTCTCATATTCAAGCAAGTTTTACGATTGTTTTTGTTCTACATACAAAACGCGTGGCCACTGAATATGCGTTCCACATTTACTATATGTGGGTAGTAAAAAGCAGAAAAAAGGGAGAAGCCCCTCCCTGCTTGTACAGTGTGAACATCATGTGCTAGTTGAGTGTTGTTGAACTTGCGTGGTGTGTACAAAGTTTAACTCTTCAACCATTTTGGCAATTAACATAATCCCAGCAGTTTCTAAAGCAGAAAAAAATCTAATGTGTAGCATTATATTGTTAAGAAGTGCTCAACGTAAATCTGCTGTTCCAGAGAATAGCAGATTTACATTAACGTGTCCAGGTCCGACCCTAGGCAGCTGCCTAGGATGCCATCTGCTGGAGGGAGGGCCAGCCGAATCACAATGACTATATATGTATATATTTTTTAAACAATTTGACACACCACTCACATCATGTAAAAAGTAATAGTAACATTTTTTTAATAAAACAGTGTTGCTGTGTGTCTTATATCATTTTAATGTGTTTATGGCGAAGGGTTCACTCAAAGTTTTCTAGGACTTTCTCTCGATTGTGCTTTACAAAACTTCCCGAAATGGAAACTATAGACGTACAATGAAACAACGAGAAATGTTTTTACAGTCGTTTACGTCTCGTCA
>NW_023418245.1:0-3837 GCF_002922805.2 Oryzias melastigma | reverse complement strand
AAAAAAAAAAAGTGTCTTGGAAGTGTTTAACTCGCTTCAATCATTACAAGGCACGGAAATCACTTTGTCTTCTCTCCCAGCTCCACGCCAGACATCCACTCGCCCAGTCACTTGAGGAAAAAGGAAATTTCCATTTTCACCTGGATCCACATCTGCTAATCGGAGCCGAGCCGGACCATCGAGGCTCATTAGCACTATAGGTCTGTTGATATGCAATAAACTCATTATGGTCTTCCTCTGATTGTCTGAATAAACTATTACCTGCTGCATACGGGAGCTGGGAAAGTGGCTTTGTAACAACTCTGTGTGCCGTCGGTTGGGCAGCGTTATCAAATCAACAAAATAATCAACTTGCTGCTTAAAAAACAGATAGAACGGCTTTTTTTCTAATCCAATTGCAATTACAGGAAATGAGAGGGATCTGATCTAGAAAATGAATGAATTAAAGGTTTTACAATCGTTTATTCCTGTTGTTAGTTTGTGCAGATTAAGAGCTCCAATCTATACCACAAACCACACTTAGTCTTAGGTAAAAAAAATAAAAGTTTAATTAAAGTTTCTTCCGTAAATAAGTAAAGCTTTTACTTATTTTTATTTAATTTATTTAGGTATTTTGTATTATTATTATTCATTTAATATTATTTATTAACTAAATACATTAATAAATTAAAATGAATAATTAAGTACATGTAAAGTTTTTAAGGTGTCACTCTGATTATCTTTTCAAAGCCTTCCGAGTGGTAAATTGATTATTATTCTGCTTTTTTTCAACTTTTATTTGTTTTTAATTTTATTTTTTATAAAAAATAAAAAATAAATAAGTAAAGTTTTAAGGTTTCACTTCGATTATCTTTTCAAAGGATTCCCAGTGGTCATTTCATTATTTTTCTGCTGTTTTTTAATTTAATTTTATTTATTGTTTATTTTATTTTTATAAAAGAAATAGTAATAAAATAAAAACTTTATGTTAAATGAATAACGTTTTAAAATGTAAAAATTTTAAATAAGTAAAATTTTAAGGTTTCACTTTGATTATCTTTTCAAAGTGTTCTCAATGGTCCTTTTAATTATGATTATGCTGTTATTTAAAAAAAAAATCTAATTATGCTGTTTGTAGGAGCCTTTAAATGACCTCGTGAAATTTGTTTTTTTTTATTTGCATTTTTTTTCTCTGTAATTCACTTATTTACTTCACTTTGGATGTTTGTTCTTTTTTATACTCTGAAGAAGAATCAAAATTTTCTTTTTTCTTTACTGTCAAACTGTGGAACCACACACTTGCTTTGATCCAAAATGCAAAAAAGGGTTGTCGTTTTCTAGGACATAGTTTCTGGGAGGAGTTTATTAGTAATTTATCTCTAAGCTGTGGGTGGGACCGCTTGTCCAGAGCAAGCCCCGCCCCTTTCCCGCCATGTTGCTGAGAGCTCTCTGTTTAAATGCCCAACATATGTCACAAATAAATTCTTTTTCAAACTGATTTTTTAAAATCTTGATGGGTGTATTCAGGTTTTGGTTTCATTAAAGTGAACCAGAGTTTGTTTCTATTCGATGATCCAGAACAAAATCTCAGTCTGAACTGGGAACCGCATCTTTAGAGATGTTCTCGGTTCATTTCCAATGAGGAGCTTCCTCAGTCTGAATAGGCTCTGTGCTTGGAAAGGATTGCAAATCCTTTTGTTCCTTTTGTTGCTTTGCTCCGCCCTCGGAATTCCTGGCCAATAACTGAAGAGATCTTCAGTCATGTGGTTTTGTTTGAAACAGAAACGCCCGGAAGACCAAACGCAGGATTCAGGACTTTATCTGGGACAAATTAAGCAAGTTTGAATACAATCTACAAGATTTTTTTATCCTCTTCACTCTGACATGATTATCATCCAGCAGCTCATTGGTTAAAGCACAGAGTAAAAAGATAATAAAACGACAAAGTAAATGTCACGCTCTGTTGGAGAATGGCTTTTAAATTGAAGCCTCTAACTAGAATACTGTGCTGTAACTCTGCTTCTATATTCTAACCCGCTGGTTCAGAATCTCAGGAAGTTTGAATGAAACATTCTTCAAACATATCAAGGATATCATCTTATATTTTTCTACAGATGTGAGATTTACAAGGAAAACCGTTTGATTCATTCCTGTTGGTTTTCTCGGTGACAGAAAACATTCAGCTACTGAGAAAATAAGAGATTGACTCCACACCGTTCTAACTGACTTTCAGCCCCAGACTGAAGACAATCCCTGCAGAAAACAGTTTTACGGCTCAGAGAGGAGAGAAGATCTCGCTCCTCGTGTCAACATTTGCTGAGATTGAACCTGCTCTTTAAAGCCACAGTTCTTCTAAACTCTGGAGGAGTGAGGAAAGCTGGTCCTCCAGAGCTTCCGTCCCATCTGTTCCTGCAGCTCTGCAGCGATGTGGCCCGCAGCAGACAATCACAGAACCTCCACCTTCTGACTGACTGAACACACCTGAGCCCAGGATTTGGCTTCAGGTAAGACGGAAAACTGGAAATGGTTTTTATGACTTATGGTTTGTTTTTAATCTGCACCACATTTTGGGATAAATGCTTTTTCTGGCACTGGAATTAGTTCCTAAATGACAATAAAAGTGATGCTTTACTTACATTCCTAAAAAAACAACAAAAATAAATTACATAAAACAAAGTTAAAACTGAATTCTGGTTATATGTTTATGACGGAGTATTAGGGCCACCAAATAAAAAGAAAGAAAAAGGAATATTAGGAATATTACGACGATTTATCTTTAAATCTTGTACATTTACATGATTAAAAGTCGCAAATGTACGAGAAAAAAAACTCATACAATTAGCCTAAGACTTTTAAAGTCATAATTATATGACTTTATTCTCGTAATTTAACAGTTACGAAAATTTTCTAGTAAATTTGTGAGATTTAGTTGTAATTAAATACTTTTTTTTGTTTATAAAGTTGCCCTAATAGTCGTATATGTTACATCTGATTAATTTAATATTTCAAAGTCTAATTTTTTTTTAAACAACCCCAGCTACTTTATCTGTCCTCATTATTATTTTATACGAACAGCTGCTTTTAACAGGTGAAAAATGTTTATATATTTTACTTATTTATTTTTTCTAATTATTAGATTTTACTTAAATCTGTCAAAAAGACTTCTATATTAGTGGTTATACTCATGTTTTTACTAAAAACAGTAAATTACCTCTAAAATTTTGATGAAAATAACATTTTTGAGAAAAATAAAAGTGGATTTAGCTTTAAAAAATTGACAATGTTATAGTTGCATGTAGTTAGTTGATGAGAAAGTACAAGATTGGGTAAAATAAATTGCCAAACCTGAGTCTTTGATTGCATACATGCAAAGATTTTCATTTCATTTTAAAATATTATGCACACTCATACCAAGAGTTTCTCCATCCATCCATTTCATGAACCCACTGCATCTCTTTTGGAGTCCTGGAGCTGCTGGAGCCTATCCCAGCTACTGTTGGGTGAAGACAGGATGCACCCTGAACAGGCTACAAGTCTGTTGTAGGGCAACTGAGAGTCTACAGAGCAGGTTTTTCGATTGTGGAAAGAAAACCTGAAAAAACGCTGAATTTGAAGCAGCACCTGCTCAATGTGAGGACATAGGGCTAACCACTGCACCACCATACCGCCAAGCTAAGAGTTCAGATTAAAAAAATAATAAAAAAGAGATCAGAACTTAGTAATGTTGATTAAAATATGGGGGCTATTTAAAAAAAAAATGTCAAAAAATGATCAAATTGCTCAGTTATTTAAAAAATATTTCATTTTTTAGCCCAGTAAAAACATTTGGAATCCAGACACAGAAGTTACGATCCATGG
>NW_023418244.1:5839-7883 GCF_002922805.2 Oryzias melastigma | reverse complement strand
AAAACCCACGCATGCACGGGGAGAACATGCAAACTCCACACAAAAAGGTCCCAGCCAGGATTTGAACCAGGGTCTATTTTGCTGTAAGGAGAGGGCGCAGACAATTGTGCTGAATTTTAATCTCAAGACTTCAGGGATGGTGACATCTGGTGGACAAATGAAGCCATAGCGACCTGTTGAGACTGCGACTGAAGCACTGCCACTGTTTCAGTGCTATGACAGCAATAAAAAATTTGAATTGTCATACAAGCGTTTTGTTCATTTAATAGAGAAAGGTGTGAAAATATTCATGCCTGTCTGGTAAGTGTAAAGTGTAGGGGTTTTATAGCCTTAAAACATAGAGTTCTAAATTGTGGATTTCACCAATTGAGAATTTGTTTCAGAACGTAACGTCTGCAATACACAGTTCTGTCAATAATCCTGTTTGGATTCTGACTGTCGGGTGGAGAGTGTCAGCCGTTTCTGCTAGACTAAAGTATTGATATAATGGACCAACACGCCCATTCCCCAGACATCATTCCAACTGAGCGCATCTGGAACATCATGTCCATCCACCAATGCCAGGTTGCACCACAGACTTATAAACCCTCCCATGAGCGTATATCCACGGGCACAGGACCGTCTCCACGTGCACTCCTCTACTCCTGAAACCTCTTCTCCGGGCTCCTGGGAGTATTCTTACGCTCCTCTGACCTCTCCTGTTCGCCTGGGAAAATATTCTTATGCTCCTAAAACTAGTTCTGCCTCCTGGTGGAGGACTGTGCGCTCGTGGAGCTTCTCCTGTCAGCCTGTCTGAAACTCAACAGTGAAGGGAAAAAAGCCTGAAAGTACTCGCGTATCATTTGTTTTTCAAATTGAAACAAAAAATGAGAAGAGGGAGGAAAGGACTGAGTTTTTCGGACTCCAATAGGCAAATATGTATGAGAAATGAATAAATAAAGGATGCACGCTGTAAGGGATTTGAGCATCTGAAAAAGCACTGAAAAATCAAATCATATTATTATTTAGTAATACATAGAATATCCATGAATATTTGTGGGTGTTTGTGTTAGCACATACAACTATTTCAAGAATAAAGCATTTCTAAGAATATTGAATCCATGCAGGTACAGGACGTGTTTTTGTGGTGTCCCCTTCACTCCTTTGAGCACTGTTTATCATTGTTTTAGGAATCACCCCAGGACTCTTGATGGTTTGGTTTCATCGTCACCTTCTTGACCCGACCTTCTGCATTCACCCAGACTTTGGAAAAGGCCATGAAAACACTGGATGTGGTTATTGTAACTCACAGCATTATTATTTTTTATCAGTATTGCTGAAACCTTAAAGTGAGGCTGCAAAACAAATAAATCTGGAAAGTTCTTTTGTAAGCCCTTGGGAAAATAGATGCTTTGGCAGCAAAAGGTCCTCCAGCTCCTTTAACTCCCACCCCCTGTTGACATCCATGTTGGGAGGTCATGTGATATCCTGTGAGGAAGTCAGTTAGCTAAGTGTTTGACTCAGTTAACAGAGCGGGAGATGTTTGTGTTTCACTTCCTGTGTGACCTTTGAGCTCACATTCCGGTGTGGCTGCAGGTACAGACCGACTCCACAGAAGATGAAGGAAGCAGACGAAGAGGAAGATGAAGCTGGATCCAGTTTTATGGTCAAAAAGATTCGGACGTTCCCAGATAAAGCTGCTGGCGGCTTGGATATCTTCGGACTCTCCAGCTCAGAGTAAGAGAGACCCTCTGACAGGATGAGGACTCTCCGTTGTTTGTAACTCTTTCATGCTCTTCTGCTCTGTCACTGTTTAGCTCTTACACTAACACACCAGTCTCTTCTCAGCGTAAACACAGTTTGGAGCCAAACCGTCCTCTTCCTCATGCTCCTGTGTGCTGTCTGTAGCATTAAGGGTGATTAGTGAGAGCAGAAACACACTTCAATCCGTCATAACCCCCTTCTCTCTCTGCTCTGACAGCTTCTGTGTGTGATTTTGACAAGTTAGATCCGTTAGCTCAGTGGTCCCCAACCTTTTTGGGGCTGTGGACCGGTCAGCCAGTGT
>NW_023418244.1:2084-2969 GCF_002922805.2 Oryzias melastigma | reverse complement strand
TGTTTCCAGCAATACTCTGTATGTTTTGACTTTTTAGAATTTGAGTCCACACAGGTTTAGACTCAATACAGTGTTAACAGTATGTCTCTCTTTACATTCAAATCTTGAACAGTGGACCATGAAGCTTGTGTTCAAACTATATTCATTGTTCACCTCCAAACACATCCGTTTCTCAAAAGCAACAATGACCTCTCTGTGTTTACAGACGTCAGCAGCTGAGACAGCGAGGTCAAAATGCAGGATCCAGCTGTGAGTCTGTTAGGAGTGACCTCTCTAAAGATCTCCCCATAAACTTCAGAGACACCCCTGGACCCTCAGAGTAAGTGTTTCAGACTACATGTATGATGAATAATGCTGAGCATTCCTGGTCTAAGCTTCAATGTTTGCTTTATTTTTACTCAACTCCATACTTTTTTATACATGTAATAGTGCAACAATGAATTACAATACATGCTCTACCCTGAAAGGTAAAAGATAAGACACATGAAGGTTATGAGTCCGTCTCTGTTCCAGGGTTACTTTACTTAGGCTTTATAAGTTTTATGTTTCTGGTACGTTTGCTTATGTGTCTGACAAGTTTATCTCCCTTTGGTTCTATAAACTTTTCCAGCTGTGAGTCTGTTAGGAGTGACCTCTCTAAAGATCTCCCTTTGAACTTCAGAGAAGCCCCTCGACCATCAGCGTAAGTACATCAAAAATGACACAAAGATGGCTGAAGAAATTGTTTGATCATTACTGGTCTGAGCTTCGATGTTCAAGTTTGTAAACCACACCGTTTTCAGTATAAGATACAATAAAAAACAACAGTTGAAAGTCCAAAAGACCTACAACACCTGAATCCCAATACATGCTTTACTCTGCCTGTTAACAGTTTAGACCTGTGAA
>NW_023418244.1:0-830 GCF_002922805.2 Oryzias melastigma | reverse complement strand
AGATTACCTCTCTGTGTTGACAGACATCAGCTGCTCAGACAGCGATGTCAGTCAGCTGGACCCAGCTGTGAGTCTGTTAGGAGTGACCTCTCTAAAGATCTCCCCATAAACTTCAGAGAAACCCCTGGATCCTCAGAGTAAGTGTTTCAGATTTGTTTCTTGTAGAGGAATAAAGAAATAAGGTTGATTCTTGCTAGTTGTCTGACCTTTAATGTTCAAGTTTGAAATTCAATTTTTTTTAACATAATAATCTGTTATAAAAAACCAACAGAAGGACCTACAAAGAATCTTCAACACCTGAGTTTCATGTTTTGCATGGTCAGTAATAGTTTAGATTTGTGGAGATTTTGAGTTTGTCTCTTCAGAGGCTCCAGAGATTCCTGTGTTTTACTTGGTCTTTATAGTTTTGATGTTTCTTTTGTCTGTTAGCCTTGTTTCAACAACATGTCTCATGAGTTTTACTTTGTTTCTTGAACACAATTTTTTGCGGATAAGTAAAAATGACCTCGCTGTGTTTATAGACGTCAGTCTGAAGGACCCAGCTGTGAGTCTGTTAGGAGTGACCTCTCTAAAGATCTCCCCATAAACTTCAAAGAACCCCCCCGACCATCAGAGTAAGTACATCAAAAATGACTCACGGATGGCTGAAGAAATTGTTTCAACATTACTGGTCGAAGCTTCAGTGTTCAAGTTTGAACACCAGACTGTTTTGACTTTGTGTCACAGTAAGACTTTTATTGGATGAACTGACTTGATGTTGGTCAACAGTAAGGATAACAATTCACATCAATTCAATTCAATTTTATTTATATAGCCCAAAATCACAAAGA
>NW_023418243.1:5942-7884 GCF_002922805.2 Oryzias melastigma | reverse complement strand
AAAAAAAAAAAAAAAAAGAAGCAGATTGCTGCCGATAATTTGACGATCCTCTTCCAGGCATCAGCTCTTCATTACCTGACGGAGACAAGCCTCTCCCAGGATGCCTCAGGCCTCATTGAACAGGAGAGGTGGGGACGGTAATTATTTCTTGGGCCAACCCCAAATCGCTTCCCATTATTCTCCATCCAACATGTAGGCGTTGTACCCTAGATATGTCGCTCGCAGCCCCCCATCATAGGCTCTGTTGTCATGCTGCTAGCTGTTAACTGTGCCCCAATTTATTAGACCCTTAATTGTGCATTGCCATGTTTGTTTTGGCCCGCGCTTGCCGAGACATCAGCCAGTCGTGTTGTTTACTGAAATAGAAAAATGTTGCTGGAAGGACTTCCTGTTTCTCTGTATTGGTTTTCTTCACAAAGACAAGCGAACCTAAATCAGTTCCTCGTGTCTGCTTCATTCAGCAGATGCAATTTTTCTTCCCATTTTCATTTACTAATTAACAAGTCATACCACAGAAACATTAGATGGTAACAGCATAAATGTATCCATACTTGCACACATTTTTCCTAGTGCAGCAGAAAATCTTCACATTTTAGATTGGTTTGTTTAATTTATTAAATTGCAACTTTAGGAGAATAAATGTAAGTTGGCAAACAACACAATCATAATGTACATATTAGTGGTCTTTTTTGCATGTTGGCTGCTTTCCTTTTTTTTGTTTTCTGTTCTTATATATATTTTTTATATATATGCTTTTAAGGGGCTGTAAAGCTTATGATGTTGTATGAAGAAGCTCTTGTTCCAGATTTTGGCTGCTGATTTTGGTACTTCCTCCTACAGTCTAACAATATGCATGGCAGATTGACCGGTGCTTCTAAATTACCCTTAGGATTTAGAGAATGTGTAAGTGCATATGGCCTGCTATTAAACTGGTCTGCTGCCTACAGTGTTTGAAGCCATCTGTGATGGAAGGAGCATTTGACCCTATATAGAGAGAAGCTATATGAGTGTGTGTGGTGTGTGTGTGTGGGGGGGGGGCATTTTGTGGAGCAAAATAACTTAATTTATTTAAGAAATTATGCTTCGATCAAGGAAAAAACAAGACTTAAGATAATTTTTCCCTACCTTCTCTTATTGTAGAATAATTAACTTTGGCTTTTTTTGTCTTTAAATGAGGGGCATAATTTAAACCAAGTGGTTTAGCCTCATTTTGCAAATAGTGGTCACTCACTATATTGTGGATAATCGTTTGCAGTCTTGCTGTTTTATAGTTTTTTCTCAGTGCATTTTTGCATAATTTTATTTTTTATTTTATTGTTCTCCTCCGTTTCATATTTCCTCTATGAAGACCATAAATTGCAAAAGGGGAATAGTTGGATCAATTAACAGTTCTGTGATTTGTTACATGCAAGATAATTATTTTTCATCAAATTAAAATTTCAAGTTGATAGTTCAGCCCCCCCATTTTTTTTTATTGGAAAAAAAAATGAAAATTTTAAATGTACATTGTAAATGTAAATGTACATTTTTACTATATATTGAAAACATGTATGACATCGGCCCTCGAGGTCTGGATTTGGACACCCCTGGTTTAGACATAAAGTGTGTGAAAATGTTCATGTCTTTCAGAGAAAAGAGCATAAAGTGTGTACTAATAAATAAATGTATATATATTTAGGCTGTCAATCAATTAGAAGATTAATTAGATTCATCACACTTTTTGGAATTGTGATTAATCAGAATTAATAGCAACTTTTTACAAAGTAAATTTTACATGACAATATGTTGGCTTTTGAACAAAAATAGACCAGAAAGAAAAATGTTCATTCCTTTTAATTGTCTGAATCTTTTTAACTTTATCAAGTGTTAACTCAGATATTCCAGAAGTGTGAACAAAAACACATCAACAATAAGATAAGCAGAATTCTAAATATCCTTTAGA
>NW_023418243.1:0-1790 GCF_002922805.2 Oryzias melastigma | reverse complement strand
GAATCTCTTCATATCAGGAGTCAGATCAGCCCAGGAACATCGCCACAGTGGCCACCCAGACCAAAACAGCAACAGGGTCCATTCCACAGCCGTGAGACTGCAATATTGGACCCCAGACGCCCTACAAGGGTGAAACCTGCAGCAACAATTACTGACTAAGCCTACAAGCCTGGGAAAAAAAGATACCAACAAGGAAACACTTGGGTTAAAAGCATAACAAGAAAGAGGTTAAAATAAAATTATGATCCATGTAAAAATGCAAAATGACACACAGGTACCTTAAATATAAGCTTTATCAAAAAGTTGAGATATAAATACTTTGTACTATGCTATTTTAGGGCTATGTAATTCACATGAACATGTTTTTGCAGTTTAAAATGTTTGTATCAATACATACATAAATGCATAGAGTAACATTAAAGTATAACCCATGAAAACATTTTAGAAACCTTTGTATTCAAATGCAGCCACCATATCAGACTTTTCTACTACTATTACTCTTGAGCTTTCAAAACGACACTCAGACACAAATCACAAATGGTACAAACACAAAACAATAATATTTCAGCTGAACACACCTGAGCACATAACAAGCACGTTCCAAATTTTTACTAACAACAATGCTATGCACAACTTTCAACATAAAAATCCTGGCAATGTCCCTGGCACTGTCTTCTGTGTCTTTCCTGATTTTGTCCACCTGAAGGCAGCATTTTAGTCTGCCTTTGTTCGAGTTCAGCCCAACATCTGTGACCGTGGGCGCAGGAATGTGATCATCTCTGGGGAACACCTGTCTAGTCCACAGCACAAAGCTGACACACCATCACCACCATGAAGTCTCTTTGTGTCATAGCTGCACCAGCTTGGCGCTGCTCATCTCACACCGTTTCACCGTTCACTCCCGACATGTAAAATGTCTCAAATATCTCTGCTTGTTACACTTTTCCCTGCTACCTTTCCAGCTTTGCTTGTTCCACAAAATCTGCCTTAAATTTGTGCCAGCAACCAGCAACATGAAATGTATTGATTGCTCAGTGGGATAAAGAGTGATTCCACACTTTTGCCCTACAAGCCCTGTAGGTATCCAATTGCTTCCTGAAACAAAAGTGTAGAAAAATGAGACATTTGTCATAAGTTTTGAAGGTAAAATAAAAGAATACTGGTAAAAAAATGCCTACAAAAAGACAGTCAGAACATTTATAAATAGTCCAAAATTCCCTTTTTCAATTGGTCATGCGGTTTAAGAACTCTTGAATGTTTGACCGCTGAAGTTATGTACACAACATAACCATATGTTATGTGTCTTTTAATATATGGTATTCACACTGGACTGACTCTGCTAGATACTATGGCATGTACTTGTCACAGGGTGAGTTTTTATTGTTTGTATGCATGTCTGTTTTACATCAGCCATGTAGCTCCAAACACGGCACGCAGTTTTGGACTTTTGAAAAGGATGTGCAACAGAGCCAGAGAGGGGAGCTGCCCCGAGCAACTTGAGACATGCCCCAGCTGCAGGATCTACTCGCAGCAGCGTTGGAAAAACGCTGATGGTGGGGGCTGTGGCGGCTTGGCGGATGCCCAAGACGGGTGCTGTGTATAGGTTGATGCGGGCGTGGCAGGAAAGCAAGTGCCTTGCAAGTCTTGAGTGGGCATGGCGGGAGAGCCAGCACCTTCCAGATCTGGAGCGGGTGTGGCGGGAGAGCCAGCGCCTTGCAGGTCTCAAGTGGGCGCTGCGGGAGAGCCAGCGCCTTGCTGGTCTGGAGCTCGACTGGGTCGGCATTAGGAAC
>NW_023418242.1:5672-7885 GCF_002922805.2 Oryzias melastigma | reverse complement strand
CTGAGGTTTTTAAGGAAAACCTAGAACACGTCTTTTTATGTTTTAGGTCAATTTTACATTTCCCCATGTTTTAATTTAATTTTAGGGAGTGTTTGTTTCTGTAGAATGGGTATGCCTGTTGTTTTTTTTTTATTTTAAATATGATTTTCACGACTACATTTATGATTAATTTAATTATGTAGAGCACTTTGAGGTGTCCTGCAGCAGGAAAAGTGCTCTAGAGTTCCATTTGAACCAGGAGCATGAAAATACTGTTGGTGTGATGTGCAAGGTACACTGGGTGGGCCGTAAGCTCTCTGCTCTGCTCCATTTTGATCCCTCCACTTATAGACAAATAGATCCATGAACGTCTTTGTTTTCCTCGTCTGAGCTGGAATCTGGATCAAAACTGTACGTCAGTATAGCTCCTATTTTTGTTGCACCGCTAATGTGAGAGGGGCTGTAAGCTAGCAGGAGAGCATCAACTGGGTATCAACAGTAATTCCCCAAAATAATTTGATTTGATTACAATTTTTTTCAATTCTCTCAATTCAATTTTGAGTTTACACCATTTACACGTTTAGACACATTTGTTTAGAAATAAATTAATAATTAATGTATGTTTTGACGATTTTCATATTAATCTCATAGAGTTCACATACTGTAAAATTTATTAGTGAACCAATAATGTTATTATTAACACCATACAGTGTTACATGGATTCTAAAACGGAGAATTGTTCTGCTTCTCCTGGAGCAAGTTTCAGTTTGGCCACTAGGTGGTGGATGTGCTGTAGAGTTGCACCGTAATCCAGAAGAAGAAGAAGGAAGTATAAGCTAAAAAAAACTGTGCTTTAGACCACAAATTATTATTTAAAAAAAAACATTTCCTTAAGATAGATTGGAAAATTCATGTCCGTGAGTTTATAGAGATTTTAATTTAGTCAGCAATCTATGTTTATGTCAACCGAGTGTAAACATTAGCCGTCCTACGCAAATTGCCATTAAATATTAGCATCAAGCTAGTGGACTTTATTTTTATGTGTCAAATCGATTAATATCTTTATGAAACAATTAATAATCTATTAAGTTTAAATTGATTCAAATCAGTTAATTGATTTTATTAACCCAGCCCCAAATAAAACAAGATTAAATCAGATGAGGTTATCATCTGAAACAAAAGAACTATCTTAACCAATGATAAAATTTTGGTCTAACTGACTCAAATATAATAAAGTGCATATCTCGGTGGTGAACGCTCACAACTTTGTTCAACTTGACGACACTCTGACTCCATATAATATAAAGTAATGACTATTCCACTATTAAATTAGAAGTTAGAATGATCCTCGTTTATTTAGCAATGAATGTTTAGGTAGACCGAGTGTTAGCATTGATACGTTAGTTAAAGCTAGCGGACTTTGGCAATATGCGTTAGATCGACCTCTACTTTTATGGATTGATTATTGATCTAGGCTTAGATTGATTCAGATCGATTTATCAATTTTATTAACAGAGCCCTAATTAGCATCAATGGTTCCACCCACAACTCCGAGGTAAACTTCTAATCCTTCAGCTGCTCTGCAGAAACTATATCCAAGAAAATGATAAAAGTTTTAATTGTGGCTAAAAGTGACAATAATAATAATAATGATAAAAAACAAACACTGGGAGCAAATTTAACTATAGTTAAAAAGATAATTGGATTGGGTCTTTAAATCCTCATATCAGTGTAATAGTATACCTATATAGGATCTTTTAGATCAATTTGACTCAGACCAAAATAATTGGATCACATCGTATTCTTATCAATTTTTTTTTTAAACTTCATAGTTATCGTGCCACAAGATTTGACTGTTTTAATAAAAATCTGTTCTAAATGAAAACAGTCGAGATTAAAGGAGATTAATTTTTGTACAATGGGAAGAACAGCCAGAGGTTGTCCTCTAAATACACCCTAATTTTAAAATTGACACTATGACAACCGCAGGAGTTATAAAACATGTTAAACTTTTAGGTTTTAGTATGGGAATAAAGACACAGCGTTCTTGTAAACTGTCAAAATGTGCAATAGATGACTTTATTGTGTCATTTAAAAACTCTGGCTTTAATGACTCTAACAATCATTCACTGATTCTTCACAGGTTGCTGGAGCCTATCACAGTAAATTAAGGACATAGGCAAGGTGCCCCTATATATATATATATATATATATATATATATATATATAGTCTG
>NW_023418242.1:5298-5663 GCF_002922805.2 Oryzias melastigma | reverse complement strand
GTTTGGTTGTAACTAATGTGGATCCATAATAAATAAATAAAATAAATATACATATATATATATATATATATACATATCTATAAAACAATGACACACATTTTCAATTTTGCAATTAATACGTCCTAAACTTTAGAACATTTTATTTCTTTATGCTTAAGCATGAAAAATCATTTTCAAGAAAAGTCATTCAATAAAAGAATTTTACCTTCCGGGTCAAATTTGACCCTGACTGCATTTAAGGCGTTAAGCCCGCCCCTTTCTTCCCATAATGCAATGATGCAATGGAGCAATCCCTGCCGCACGCTGGGCCATAATTAACTCCAAACCCCGGGGAGATGCTGTTGGGTCTCCCCTGCACACCTGGA
>NW_023418242.1:0-2966 GCF_002922805.2 Oryzias melastigma | reverse complement strand
AATGCTCCTGCAGAAGCCCTGTTGACCTGTTTAAAAATTCCTGCCCGGTGTAAATTGGAGAACACAGCGAGTTCTGCCCGCATTCCTCTACGCGACGCTCCGCGGTGCAAACCTGGCGTTATAAATGTTTTATAACAACCTTTAATATTCTTTCTTCTAACAATTTGCGAAAATTATATATTTTTTGGTTGATCTTTATCCATTTTTACTATGGTACACGGCACATTTTCACTTTAAAAAGCAATTTCGATGGTTGAAAATCCGCTCTTCGCAGCGGTCGGCCATCATCGCCTCCGACCCCACGTGTCGGTTCATGATCGATATTTAACTATCAAATAAAAGAGCAGGAACTAAAAAAATCAATGCTTTTAACGTTTTATAGTGAAATATCATTTTATATTCAAATAAGCCATGTACTTACAAAGAAAGTCCTTCGTCTGCGGAGCTCCGACGTGTTCGCTTCGTGTCCGATGAATGTCGCAGGCGAAAAGGAACTTTTGAAGGACAGGTGCAATCTGCCCACTTTGGGGCGGAGCTAACTGTGTCCTTTCGCCAACTTTATTTAGATAGATCCTCACCACATGCTGCTCTGTCTTCTGCAGGTATCCAGCCGGGATGTGTTGTCATTTCCTGTACGCGCTGGCGGCCGCTCAGCTCTGCTGTGTTCCGCGAGGTCCGCGCCCGTGCAGCTGGCAGCAGATCATCGTCCCGTGGCTGCGTGGAAGAGCGGGGTCCGTTGGCCCGGTGTCGGAAGCCGCGTGATTAGGCTCTCGGCCCGCCCCATCCACGGAAGCGCCGGGACGCAACGCATTTTAAAATGTTTTCCAAAAGGGGTTTAAAAGTTTGTCATAAAATGTTTCTGAAAGCTTGAGAGTATCTCTTTCCATCGGCGTTCTTGAAGTTTGAAATATTTTGAAGGAAAGCTGTAATCTTGCTGCGTAAACTGCGATCTTTCCATAACTTTAAACGGTTTTGCAAAAATTCGTAACTTTTTAACAGTTTCTCATAGAAGGTTGATTTAAAATATGTCTGGAAGCCGAAGATTATCTCTTTCCATCGGCGTTCTTCAAAGTTTGAAATATTATGAAGGAAAGCTGTAATTCTGCCGCGTAAAATACACCTTTTGGTTGAGCAGACTGCGTTCTTTCCATAACTTTAAATGGTTTTTCAAAAAATCGTAGCTTTTTAACAGTTTGTCATAGAAGGATGATTTAAAATGTTTTTGAAAGCTTGAGATGAGCCCTTTCCATCGGCGTTCTTGCCAGTTCGAAATATCTTTAAGGAAGGCCGCTTTTCTGCCGTGTAAAGTACCTTTTTGGCTTGGTTCACTGCATTCTGCTCTTCTTTAACCAGATTTGAAAATTCGTAACTTTTTAACAATATGTCATACAAAGTTGCTTTGAATTGTTTCTAAAAGCTTGAGATTATCTCTTTCCATCGGCGTTCTTCAAAGTTTGAAATATTTTGAAGGAAAGCTGTAATTCGGCCGCGTAAAGTACACCTTTTGGCGGAGCAGACTGCGTTCTTTCCATAACTTTAAATGGTTTTTCAAAAATTCGTAGCTTTTTAACAGTTTGTCATAGAAGGATGATTTAAAATGTTTTTGAAAGCTTGAGATGAGCTCTTTCCATCGGCGTTCTTGCCATTTCGAAATATCTTTAAGGAAGGCCGCTTTTCTGCCGCGTAAAGTACCATATTCCCGTAGGTGGCGCTACACTCTATTCCAAGTGTTTTGTGTAATATCTCCAAAAGTAATTGAGCTACGTGGATGAAACTTGGCTTGAAGGTCGTACGGAAGGTCTTTCACACTTGCGGCTGTAAAATGCTTCAAAGCGCTTTTGCTTTCAGCAATCAGACGCAATTTCTTCAAGGAATTGCAAATCTAGTTGCTTTTGTCCTCACAAAGGTAGTAAAAAAAAAATTTTAGTAACATTCCAAATATGCCGTTAACCTTTTTAAATATACATGTACAAATAGAGTTGCACAAATCTGCACCATCTAAATACATTAAATGCTTCATAAAATGTTAGAGACATATTAAAATAGTTTCTTTAGGTGTCAAGTTTTATGTTTTAGTAGTTGTTTAAACATAACACAAAGAGTATTTCCAGTATAACATAATTTTAAACTAATTTTTCCCTGATATTAATTTTTCTGATGCATTAATCTTCTTGCCCATGGTTCCTTACGGGGTCAGGCTGCTGGAGCCCATCCCAGCAGCTATTGAGTGGAGATGAGTACACCCCGGATAGTTCCATCTGATTACAAGGCCACACAAAGAGACGAACAACCATCAAAATAAACTCATGGCCAAATTATGGGTCCAATTAACGTTCTGCATCTTTGGACTGTGGGAGGAAACGGAAGTACTTGATGTAAATCCCCATGGTTTGAACCTTGATTGTCAATTCAAAATTTCGCTCATCATTGTTTGGTAAAATGATGTAAACTGATGTAAACCATTTGTGCATTTAAGAGAATACTGATTTAGGTCTTCATTTCATGGCGGCGGCGCGTACGGACGCAGCGGCTCGCAGCTCTTGGATTGTGGAGTTACTTTTGTTACTTTTCTGTTTTTTGTGCTGCTTTTTGTGCTCCTCTGCACACATAAACATCCATTTCAGTCGACAATACATTAAATGCTTCATAAAATGTTAGAGACATATTAAAATAGTTTCTTTAGGTGTCAAGTTTTATGTTTTAGTAGTTGTTTAAACATAACACAAAGAGTATTTCCAGTATAACATAATTTTAAACTAATTTTTCCCTGATATTAATTTTTCTGATGCATTAATCTTCTTGCCCATGGTTCCTTACGGGGTCAGGCTGCTGGAGCCCATCCCAGCAGCTATTGAGTGGATCTCAATCTTTCCTGATGACATCTGCATCTATCCGTAACGGAAGAGTTTCGCCGCGCACAAGGCATTCCCACGGAGATAGCGAGACCAGCGGGCGCTCCCTGGATT
>NW_023418241.1:0-7886 GCF_002922805.2 Oryzias melastigma | reverse complement strand
AGTTTGCTATCACTTCCACTGTTTCCAGAGACTACTATTGACCCAACATGATGTATTTTTGATGTATTGTTCTGTTTTAGCACCTTTAGTAGTTTCAGTTGAGCTCGCCCCACTTTCTCATTCAGCTCTTGATGAAGAAGTTTTCACCTTCTCAAAAAGCTGATTAATTTAATTTATTTTTTATTACATATTTTAGAATTTATCTTAAGGATTTTGGATTTTTTTTTACACACTTTTTTGTAAAAGTAAGCTTTCAAAAAATTGATTCATGTTTTTGACTGTTTGATTATAAAAAATATATATATAAAAGTTAGGCACAAAAATACAAATGAAAACAAGTGATTATTTAAAAATAAAATACGAATTTCATCTGTGTAAGTTTCCTGCAAATATCAGAGTGAAAACTTACTTTTTTTCGAAATCTGTCCTCACTCCGGGCTCAGAGCTGGAGAGTCCCGTTAAGTCGTCCATTGCTCGGATCTCTGCGGACTGTCGGCGGTCATCGACATGAGAGCTGGTCAAGTGTGTGGGCGTGGCGTTTTGTTTTTGTTTGTTTTTGTTGTTTACGTGCGCAGCGCCGGGATGCTGCGCTCTGATCCAGCCTCCTCCTCCTGCGTGCGCGTCTTGACGCGGCGCGACTTTCACTTAGAGCGTGCAGATTGCGTTATCAGAGGCGCACACATGGACCCGAGCTGCGTGCGTGCGTAAGCCGCTGGGAGTTCCCTGATGGCTGTCAGTGCTTCTTTGACATGAGAAGTTCAAAACATTTCATACAGTTGGATTTGGGATTTATTCCATTTCAGGTGTCCAGAGGGGGTTTGACAACACTTAATTCTGCTGACTGTTTGCTGTCTTTATGAACTTACAGACACACGATTAATGTTTTTTTTTTCCATTATTTTTTAAATAAAGTTACGTTTTATGCAGCTAAATTATTTTAAAGTTCTCCATAAAGTCTGACAAAGTTCAAATCTGGCAAAAAATATTTTTTAGTAACTTCAGAATAACATTTGTATACGCACAATTAAGCATTAATAACTATTAAATAAAGAGTTAACATATACTTTTATGCATTACTAAGTGTATTGTTGTAATACATTAATTAGCAGTTAACAAATGTTTAAAATTCAACCTTATTTCATAGATAAAAAAGCATTAAACATCCACATAAATTATATTTTTATCTGTTGTAAAAGTGTCTTTTAATTCTGATTATGTAGTTTTTAGCTCAAATAAAAATCAATGTCATTTTCTTGGACAAAGTTCATCATCAGAAATTCACCTTTGAGTTGTAGGTGGGACTATTGGTGCTGAGTNTAAGCCTCCACTGATATCCCATCATCCCTTTGTTTACACACTCTCCACTAGCTTACACTTAAAAATGTATATCTCAGGTCCATTAAACTTTCTTTTTTTTCTCTCTTCATACTTTATGCTATTATACTCCGCATAAAGTGTGTTTTCACTTTTGTCTATTGTTGTCAAAATTGCTCAATTTTTTTCAATGTTTATATGTTTTTCTCTTTTACCTCAACACTTGTGCTAATTTTGGCAATATTTATGTTTTTGCTATGCTAACACATTGTCGATTATGCACTGTCCTAATTTAAACAAACAAATAAATGTCAATAAATTGATGCAAACAGGGAGACTTTGGCCTGCCCATTTCACAACTGAGAGTTTTTTCAAACTGCATTTGTTTTCATCTGACTCTGATTCATTATGATTTAAATAAATAAATACTCAGACCTGCAGTTTTAATGTTAAATTATTTTCTATATGTCCTCAATCATGAGAAAAATGTTGCAAGAACATGACCAAAACACCAAAAACACAATTTTCATGTGTGTCCCTAAGCATTTGCTAAGTGTTTGCATCAACAACATGTTAGTTATTATTATGTAAAGTCTTAATAATGTCTAGAGTACTTTGTCTGGAGTTGGGAAACAAAAAGTAAGTAAAGTTTTTGATCCTTTTTACCTTTCTTTTTTAATTACTTTTATTTTTTGTCTTTTAGTAGTTTGCTATTTTCTTTGAAATTTGTTTTTAAAGCACTAATCACAGTTTTATTGCAATTTTAGAATTTAAAGTGTGATTTTTGTTTTTATAAAGTACCTTGAATTTCCTAGTGTATAACCTCTGCTACACAAGTAATCCATCTTGCTTCTGTCTCAGTTCTTCTCATTAAAGCACAACGTCTCATTTAACTTTTTAAGTACTGTTGCAAAACATGAATGCATGGTAACCGTGGCAACCAAGTGCTTACATTAAAAAAAAAATCAGAAAAATCAAGATCTAATTAGCTTTACAACTGGAACACAATGAAAAATCCCTTGGATAGTAGAATAAAAACATAAAATAACCAACAAAGACATCACCTTGTACAGTTTAATGTTGATAATTTAACAAAATAAAATATTTTTGACAAAAATAGCAATGGTGTTTCTCTTCAGAGCAAAAACGACAGAAAGGTTCATATTTATTGAGGTGCTGCAGCATAAAATTAAACAGATGCTTCACCTGCGTTTATTCATTTCTAATAGTTTTTATATAAAAACTCTTAATTTTTGTTGCTACTATTAAGAAAAAAAACTGACAGGACTGAGAAGGTTTGGATGACGTAAACTTTTTAACGGAAAAACATCAGAAAAGGTGGAAATGATGAAGGAACTTAATTTTTATCTAAGTGCTTTTTTTCTGTGTGGCCTTGCAGTGCTGATAATCTGGTCAACATGCAGATACCGCTAATTATCTAAAGCAGCAAGTTTTCTAATGAGAATAGTCACACCCACGGCTGTCCACTGACTCAACTTTACGAGACATTTAAGAGTTTGAACTTTATTCCAGAAAAAGAACAACTTTCATACATAAATGCTTCATGAAAAACAAGGAAAGTTTATTTAACTTAAAAAAAAGAGATTTAAATTGTGATTTTCTTTGTATGAGCAAGGATATCTAATACTCATGCTTGTTTGTTTATGGGAAAATAAAGTTTTATCATGACACAAATAACTTTTCATTTCTGCGTGAGAAACTCTTAATTTAAAAGCACTAAAATGTCATCTGTTCAGGAATCTTAGCAGACTTTCCTGTGTGAATCAGAATTTGGTACTACAGGATTTGATTCCACTGAGATCCTGTTCGGGCTTCTTCTTCTGTGATGTTTCATCTTTGCAGTGCATCCTCTCAAACTCCGCAGTGATCTCCAGCACCGTTCGGTTCTTCGTCTCGGGCACGTTGAATGCGACGTACAGCCCACAGACGAGGCAGAACACCAGAAAGATGAGGAAGCAGAAACTCTCAAGATTCTCCTGGAAAATAAACACACTTGAGTCAACAATTCAAGTCATCTGATCTGTTGGTGTGTCGATGCACCGACGTACCACCATGGTGGGGAAAAGCATCCCCAGTGCGAACAGGCCCATCCAGTTGATGGTGCAGCCTAGAGTGTATCCTGCAGATTTGAAGGACTGAGGCAGGATTTCTCCGGGAAGAGGAGCCGTTGTTGCAGCTTTGGATCAAGAGCACAAACATTTCATTTGAGCTGATTAAAAATTAAAAAAACACTCAATAAGAGATACTTTTATTGAAGTACCTGGTCCAATAGCAAAAAAGAAAATGAAGAAGAAGACGAGAACCAAACTGCAGTATGGCAACCAGGAGACGGATTTCTAAGAGGGTTAAAAGGTTTTAGGTCAAAGTGTGTATGAAGATGGTGGGAGTGGCCTGTGGTGACTCACTTGGAAGTATACAGTGATGGTGAGAAGACCTAGAGTTACAGACATGGCGATGTAGCCTCTGTAGAGCAGAACCTTTTTGCCCATACTCTCAATAATGATGAACTGCAACAACAAAAAACAGAAATAATCCTGTTTATTTATGCTTTATCACACAAAATAACTATTTTGCTGCCACATGGGGAAGCCATGTCAAAGTTAATAATTAAAATAAAAAGAAAAATTATTACAAATGAGAATAAAATGATATTATTGGATATAGAAATTGATTAATTGAGACTTACACAAGTTGTAGATGTGACGAGTTCACACAGGCCTGTTCCCAGCGCTGCATAAGCTAACTTATCATGTGGAATTCCTGCTGCACTGAGGACTTCAAAGGAATAAAAGTACACCTGAGGAGAAGCATCACAATATGCAAAGACTTTTTAACTCTTTAAATGTAAAAAAAAAATGTTTTTGTGGAAAAATGAAACACTCACAGCGTTGATGCCAGACAGCTGAAGGGAACTGAAGGCAATGAGGATGGTGAGGAGCTGCCAGCGGAGCGATCGGCTCTGAAATAGCTCCAAAACTGATTGGTTAGGGATACTGTGAAGGCTGGCTTTCTCCTTCATCATGTCATCCAGCTCCCTGCTGTAGTCGTTTTTACCCCAGAGCCTTTCAAAAGCTGGAAATGATGGAAAGATGGGAGGTTTAAATAAATATATCTTTGACAAATCTGAAGTGAATGAAGAATACGTCTAATTCTTAGACCCTTTGCCGAGGCCTGGCTGTCCCCTCTCTCCAGCAGCAGGAATCTGGGAGACTCTGGGAGAAATGGCAGCGTGAAGAGCTGGAACAACGCAGCGAAACCATTAAAACCGAGGAGCCAAGGCCAGTCCTTCTTTGTACCAAGTAACTCCCTGAAAGAGCAACATTTACGTCAGAGCTGTCATGGTCTCCAAAGTCTTCTGGATCTCTGGTGGTTCAACTGGTTACAAATACAAAATGTGCTTTTATTTTTTAAACAGTTTAATTAGCACATTTGTAATCAAGTAGGGATTATAGCTGTTTTATTGAGTAAAAACTCTTAATAAATTGATTTAAAACTAAAGAAAAAAGGATAATTAAGGTTTATAGTGCAAAAGGAGAAAATACTTTAGGATGTGATGTCAGTCTATCAAAATCTGGACATAAACATAAATAGAATTAGAGAAAACAATATTTTTAAAATGTTAGCTCTTTTTAGGAATGTTATCAATTCTGTTGGTCTGTTGCAGAAACAGCCTCCACCTTCCCCACGCTGATCGTTACAAAACATTTCAGATCAAACTGATAAAAGTTTCCTGCATGCTTTTTAGAGAATTTACACGTTTTGATTGATTATCATGTCAAATTAATAAATGTTTTGCTATTTTTAGCTCCTGTGCCCTTCTCAGGCATTTATGCTAATTAAAAAAAAACATTTAAATCGTCAATTTAGCTGATGAAACATTTTTACAAAATGTCCTCAGTTAATTCATATAATCCACTGTTATATTCACTGTACAATGACTAGATATATTTAAACCCATGTGGATTTTTGTGCTTTATTTTATGTGTTCTGTTGTATTTTTTTTATCCCGTTTAATTGTTCATTTTTTATTATTTGCATAACGGATGCATCCATCATATGGATGTTGATTTATAATCATCTCAGGAAGAAGAAAAAGTGAAAAAGAGTTTTATTTTATCACTTGAACTTTGGGAACATTTTTGAATCTACTTGAATAGATATGATTTTCAGTGTCAAAGAACAGCATCAAAATAATTTAAATACATTTGTTTATTTAATACTAGATCCTACCTCTGGTCTCATTTATATAGATCATAAAAGGGCCCATGCATCCTATAGCAGTGGCATTTCATTAAGAAAATATTATTATTATATTATATTTTTAAAAAGCATAATATTTTTACTTACTTTGCTGTAAATTGGAAAAAAAACAGAAATTCAAGGGTGAGGATTATGATTTTTTAATGAGGTAGTTTTAGAAAGAGTGGCAGCTATTTTAAAGATATTTAAGATTTTAAAAAGTAATAGTTTTTTTGTTGTTTTTTTCAATAGCAGCTTTTTATACGCATATATAAGAGATTTCCTTTTACTTTAACAAATATTGTTGCAATCATTCAATTTTTTTGGCTAAACTTTTACATAAGCATCAAACATAAATCTCTCTTGTAATAATTATTGACCAAAATATGACCATACCTACAGACGTGTGCACTTAATCAACCCCAGCTGTTTTCATTTCACTTAATTACCCACAGTGCACTTCAGCGTCGGCTTTTCAGTTCTTCTGGGTTTTTTATTGTCTGATTTGTTTTCATTTTTTGTCCCCTCTTAGTTAAGGATTTTTGTCACGTTTATTAAATATTTTATGTCAGGAACACCACCTTCTCCTGACAACATCGTGACTTAACAGCATATTTCATTAGGTGGAGAAATAAAAGCTTTTTAAACCACTGAATCAAACTGTATTGAAATGGTTCAGGGTTGTGGAGCATTTGATTCCCCCCAAACTAGTGACATCTATTGGCCAGACTACAGAATTTCATCAGTACGGAGCAAAAAACACCAGTGTGTCATGAAAGAGTCATTGTGTGTGTTAAGTCATGTGTAATACAGCTTTTATGATTTTCAAAATCTGCTTCGTTCATCATTTGTTTAAAAAATAGATCTTTAAAATACAAATTTCATAAAACAAATGTAACAATGAATTCCTAGTTCTACTGCTAAATTATTATGTAGGCCTATTTGTGCTGAATGTGTGTATAAATGTATTTATATGAAAAACGGTTAGGTTTTTAAATCAATGTCTGATTGAGAAGTCAACAAATGAAAATGTTTTATTTTTTTCCCCTGTTTATGAAGTAATGTCCGCTCATATAGTGATGGGAATTCTGACTCTTCTTAGAGAACTGTCTCTTCTGGCTCCGATCAGCTCTTTAGATTGTTTTGCTACTTTAATTCATTTATTATAGACAAAAATATCCAATTATGCACTAAATGAATTTTTTATGCTAAAAAATGTTTTTTTTTCTTATTGTGTTACATATGAATATGCTTTTATTTATTCACAGCTGATAAAATCTTAAAATTGAATTATAAAATACAAAAAAAATTGCATTTCAACTTACTGTATAATTTTTTTAAGCAAATTTTAAGTGGAGCAACACAAAGCAAAATATAATTTAAACATTTTCAGAAAAAGAAGAAATCATAATAAAAGTTGGCATTCAAAATAATCCGGTTTTGATCTGGTTTTAAGATTCTCCAGGTTTTCAGGTGGTTTTTAAGCAGGTTCTAGAAGAAACTATTCTTCCAGACTCCAGAATCTCAAAACTAAAGTGGTTCCAGAGTTTGCTTCTTTTCTAGGTGACACTCATTTTCTTTACTCTATCTTTCTGTGATTCAATACAATTCAATTTTATTTATTTAACCAAATATCACAAAGAAAAAATTACCTCGGTAAGTTTACAGATGCAAAAGGTTAGTCATAAAATACGAACAATAGCTAAAAACTAAACAGACTAAATAATACTGGTTATACTTGCCCCTTAGACTCCCTCCCGATAAGGAAACACTCCTAAAAAAACCTGATTCAGGAAAAAAGAAGAAACCTTGAGGATGCCCGAATAGGAAAAATCCTATCCCAGGACGGACAAACGATTTACAAGGGCTATTAAAGAGAAATTAGCTTCTACAACTACGTACTTGAACAGAGTTCAGTCAGATAGAGCTGAGGGACGGGTCAGGAACATCCATGAACATTTTAAAAGTTACCTCCAGAAACAAAGTTACCTGATTCCCAGGAGCTGACCGGAGAATCTTCCCAAAGAGAGGAAGGTGGCAACAGACACGCCAACCATCCCTCTGAGCCTCTTAGGAGCACATTCAATGAGATACATGGTTTGAGCAGAAAGACCAACCCCTGAATAAAACCACAAGTTAATGAGACCCCAAATGTCTCTGAAAAATAATGAGCAAAAAAAGTGAAACTCTCGTTACCTGAGTTGATACCGTAGAGGAATCGTGCTACCATGATCATCTCAAAAGACACGGCGGTTTGGCTCAAAATCATCAGTAAAGCTCCAGCTATGGCCACAAAGTTATTCAGCAAAAGG
>NW_023418240.1:0-8368 GCF_002922805.2 Oryzias melastigma | reverse complement strand
AATATGGGAGATGCTGTCTTCTCTTTGCTTAATGAGAACTAATCCGAGTCACACAAAGTCAAACAGGACTGCTCATGGAGTCTGCCTGGTAGCAAAAAAAAACAATATTTTACTAGTTTTTACCACAAGATACATAAAAAAATCAAATGTCTATGTAAACTGGTCAATCAGTAATGTTTAATGTCCAAACATACATGACGTTTCAGGCTTAGAGATAAAGGTTAGTAGCTACACATTGCCACCTACAGGCCGTCTATGCTACAGCATGCAACCAAAAGCTCCTTTGGGTTAGAAGTAATCATTTGTTCACAAAAAAGAAGGCAAGACGTCATTGAGTAATAAGATTTTTGATGACTCAAATTTGAACACTTAAAGGTTATAACTGTTCAAATGCAAAATGATACATTTTAAAAGTCAACGTAATTTGCGACTTTTCAAACAACCAGGTCAAAAACGTTTTCCGATGGAGCACAGATGCATCCATCCATCCATTTTCTTGACCGCTTTGTCCCTTTCGGGGTCGCGGGAGTGCCGAAGCCTAACCCGGCTACTGAAGGGCGAAGGCGGGGTACACCCTGGACAGGTCGCCAGTCTGTCTCAGGGCCTCAATCACACACACATCCACTCTCTCATTCACACCTAGGGGCAATTTAGAGTCACCAATTAACCTATGAAGCATGTTTTTGGACGGTGGGAGGAAGCCGGAGTCCCCGGTGAAAACCCACGCATGCACGGGGAGAACATGCAAACTCCACACAGAAGGGTCCCAGCCGGGATTTGAGCCGGGGCCTTCTCGCTGTGAGGCGAGAGCGCTAACCACTGCGCCACCGTGCAGCCCCACAGATGCAAACTGTTTTTTTTATTTGTTCTAAAAACGTTTTTTTGGACAAGAAACTACATATAAAGGAAGACATCAAACTATTTTTTTTTACTTGAAACAAATAATTTAGTCTGAATGATTTTGCCTATGTGTACCTCTTTTTTTCTTCATACAAAAGTCTCTTGATGTAATATTTCATTAATATGAAAAACAAAAAAGAAACATTTTTACACTTATGCGTGAAATAAAGAAATAAACCCCAGGTTTTTTTTTTATTAAAAAAACAGGTTTGTTTTTGTGTTTGCTCCCATTATATGCTTATTTTTTATTAGTGCTGGGCGGATCGATCCAAAATATTAATAGTATCGATCTCAAGTTGGTATCGGATCAATACCAGCCTGTAGATATTGATATTTCCACTATTGTTTGAAACTTTTCGGTGACTTATTTATATTCCACCAATGTATGTATTTTTTCCCTGTTTTTTAATTGATAAACCTTTTTTTTGTATTTTTGCATCCTGATTACTTGTTTCTTTTGGTTTGCAAACTGTTTTGTATTGACTTTTTCACTTTTTATTTAACTAAATATTGTCCTAACTCTTTTTTTAATCAAGTACTTTAAAAAAGGCCCATACTTTGAGGTTCATGGCACATCCATTGTATTTAAAAAAAAAATTTGATATTGGTATTGATATCAGAATTTTTACCATATCGATACCCAAATCATCAGTATCGCCAAGCCCTATTTTCTACCATCTGCTCAATATATATATATATATATATATATATATATATAGGTCTAAAACTACAGTTCCTGTTTTTAAGGACAAACTTTTAGAGGGTTGTGAAGCTTAAACCTTTTATTGTTTTATTTCTGAATTCTATTTTATATCAAAAATACTTTTTATTAGGTTAATAAAAAATGTATTATATTTCTACGCAACTTTTTTGTGATGTTGTGGGATTGTTGATATTTGAAACTGACAAATCCCTTAAATAGTGGAGAACTGATGCATAGGTTTTGTAAATTCATTTAATTATTATTATTATTATTTTACTTTTTAAAATTGAAACATCAAAATGATACTTTTTTGAGCGGAAAGTGATCAAAATAAAAGCTCTGACCTTAGCAAGCCACCTGCTCAGGTGACGCATGTCAGCAGCACACCTGCCGCTTATTAGCGGCCTTCAGTTCCGGTCTGGCCTTCACGTTGGGAAACAGAATAATTTGAATCACGACAATTTAGGAAATGTAAGATAAAATAATCTTTAACAAATTACTAAACATATATTTTAGCGCCTTTGTGGGGCTTGTTTATATGTAGGCCTGTTTTGTTTATTTGTTTCCAGGAACTCGTTGGAGTTTTCGTTCGTCTTTTTTATACTGGTACCTCATTCTTTCGGTGGGTAAAAACAATATTGTGAATTTAACGTGAAGCTGTTGCATTTGTTGACCTAAAACGGCAATTTTCTCTCCACAGGGCGCTGCTTTGACATGTCTTTTTCTATATGTTGGATGGGTAAAGATGACGTTCTAGAAAGGTAAGCATACATAGCTTTACTAACCTCTTCCTGTCGGTTTTTGGCCTCGTTAGTCCATCCTTGTTATATTTTTTTCTATATGTTCTTTACCTTTTCATTGTATCAATCCGAGTTGATATTTGGACCATGAACGCATCACTCATCTGGCGATGGGCTTTACAGCATAAATCCAGACTGTTTGGAGCCTGAACGGATCACTCCTCTGACTTTTAATAGGGTTTATCCGAACTGATTGCTGGACCCTGAACGCATCACTGCTCTGACTTTTTTATTGCGTAAATCTGGGCTGATGGTTGAAATTTAAACTCATCACTCCTCTAATAATGGCCTTCAAAACGCGAGTCTGGGCTGATGTTTGGACCCTGAACGCATCACTCCTCTGACTTTTATAGAGTAAATCCAAACTAATGACTGGAGCTTGAACGCATCACTCCTCTAATGATGGCCTTCATAATGTAAATTCGGGCTGATGTTTGGACCCTGAACGCATCACTCTAACTTTTAATAGAGTAAATAAGAGCTAATCACTGGAGCTTGAACGCATCACCCCTCTTACCTTTATGGAGTAAATCCGAACTGATGTTTGGACCCTGAAAGCATCACTCCTCTGACCTTTTATGGAGTAAATCCGAGCTGATGTTTGGACCCTGAAAGCATCACTCCTCTGACCTTTTATGGAGTAAATCCGAGCTGATGTTTGGACCCTGAACGCATCACTCCTCTGACCTTTTATGGAGTGAATAGGAGCTGATGTTTGGACCTTGAACGCATCACTCCTCTGACCTTTTATGGAGTGAATAGGAGCTGATGTTTGGACCTTGAACGCATCACTCATCTTACCTTTTATGGAGTAAATCCAGGCTGATGTTTGGACCCTGAACGCATCACTCCCCTCATGATTGACCGTTTCAAACTGCTGTTATCCAAATACTATTATCTCCGTCAGGAATGACTCGGCAGATTCCTCAGTCTGGCTCTTTTCCTCACCATAACCTGAAGTAAAACAGAAACTTCTGATTTTGTTTTTCTCTGCAGTGAATTCCGTTCGTTACGATCAAGTCATTATTGCAGTCCAGTATGTGGAAACACTTTGAATTTTGCAAAGTGTTTCCACATACTGGACTGTGGCAAAATGTTCTAGTAATGTTTTTGATGTGGAAACACAACAGTGGGCTGAACTTTATGAAACTAAAATGTGAATGGACTTTAATGTTTACTTGTTTGTACACATATTTAATTTACACTTGATTATCTTACAAGGAATCTGGAAAACTTCACCTGCACTGTTCAGTACCAGATATTTAACTGAGTCACACTCGTTGAAGTTTTGGCAAAAGTCAATCGTATTATTTAGAATGAACCAAAATGGACCATGAATCAGATTGACGTCCACAAATTATATGAATTGTTGCTAAAGCAAATCCTTACATACCTCAGTTCTTGTATATCTGCTGAAGCAGGAGGATCTTACCTCACACAGGATTTATTTTATTTTGAAAGGATCTTGGATGTGCTGTTGGCAACAGTAAAGGAAGTTTATTTGTTTAAAAAAAAAAAAAACTGTCAATTTTTGTAAATATTTAAAAGCTACATGTTATAAACTAATGACTTTATGATCACAAAATGAAGTATATTTTTGTACTCCTGGTTTAAATGGCTCTTTTAGCGTCAGAAGTTACAGATCAGCTCTAAACATTCACTTCACACCACAAAACATAAACTGAAGTCATTGGCTGTCGTCATTCCAGTCGGTTGGTTTCACTAATATAAAATGTAAGACGGATACTTTGACTTCAGTTTACGGGGACGTTTTCCAGACACATTTTTTTGTATCTTTTTCAGACAAAACGCAGACGTGTTTTTCAATGGGACCTCGTTAAAATCCATCATGAAGGCGGGTAAAGTGAGCTCCCTGAAGCTGTTCCCGGTTGTGGAAAACAAGCTGGCCTTCCGGTACGGGGGCTCCACCCTGAGGTGGACTATAACAGTCAGCCCACGTGAGAACAACAAGTGTTTGTCTGATTCTTCTCCTCTCTTAATGCCTTAATAACTTGTTAAATGTCCTCAAGGCACAAAGACCGTCAAAATCACCGGCCGACACAAACCTTCAGAACATCCAACTAATACTACAAAGGTAAGAGTCTGGAAGGGTTTTTTTTATTGTTTTTACTCTGTTGTGATCTGAATTTTCTTTAAGGACTTCCTGGCATTGCTGAGTCCTGCAGAAGTGTTTGCGTGTGGAAATGGAACCACATTCTTTCACCAGGATGAAAACTTCTTCCTTGCAGTTGGTAAGAGTCACTTAATAGTCAAAAAATTGAACATAAATGATAAACTTTTATATAAAGGTCAGAAATCCAGACAGAAATAGCAGATGCTGGACTCTGATGGTGTATTCACACCAGACCTCTTTAATCTGGATTGAATGCAGATTTTGATAGTAGCTTGTGTGAGATGATCGCTGATTTTCAGCTCCATGAGAAACAGTCATAGAGGTCTGGTGGGATGCACTTGCTGGAATAATTGTCCTCTTATTTGTTGCGTATTTCCGGAGCAGTTGTTTCAAAATCCCTTTCACCGTTGAACCGTAGCAATGTGACACCAGTTTATATTTGAATATCCAACCAAATATCAATCAGACACAGTTTTCCCTTCAAGTTTGTCTCAGATTTTACCTCAACTTCCCCTAAAGGTCCATTGATCTTCTGCTACAATGTAGTAAGATCCCACGGGACACGGTTCAATGCCTTTTCCAAATGTTGATTCTGGAGGGTGTGTGGTACAAAACCAAGATTTTCAGTTGTCTATTATAGAACTTACTAGAAAATATAAATATATCTATTTCTTCTCTCTTAAGTAAAATAATGCTAAAAAGCTGTGAAGTTGAACAATTATATCTTGGATGGAATATTCAGCTTTTTCTTCTGACATTTCTGCTCCCTGTAGGACACACGTCGCGCTTCCCTCTGAAGCTGGAGGGCAGAAGTCCGACCATGCTGCTGGTGTCCTGGGTGGAGATGGATCCGAGCATCCTCAACACTCACAGCCTGACTGTGTACCGCAGAGAGCTGGGTTCTTATAACGTCTTCACGGAGGAAACCACCGACCGCAACCACCACCGCTTCTCTGCCCTGGAGCCCTGCAGCCACTACCTGGTCTGTGTGGAGCTGGCAGACAGCCACGCCTTCACCTGCCTCTCTGCCATCACCGGTAAAAAACACACGGCAGAGGCATTCATGTGGTCACAGGTGGCATGAAACGTAAGAGATGTAGAGTCAATCTGATGATTGGAGTGATGGTTTAGTTAACAGGGGTATTCAAATCCAGGCCTCGAGGGCCGGTGTCCTACATGTTTTCCAACCAACCTTCCATTGAAGCTCCTTATTAGCTAAACATACCTGATCCTGGAAATTAGCAGCAGATAAGGCAGGATTTCTGGAAAACCTACAGGAAGCTGGCCCTCGAGGCCTGGATTTGGGCCTCTCTGCTGTAGGTTTTCCAGATATGGTTGGAAAACATGTAGGACACCGGCCCTCGAGGCCTGGATTTGAATGCCCCTGGGAGAAGTACTGCTTCAAGAATGCTGATGATATAAGGAGGTCAGAAGAGCTACAATTAGTTTGTTGGAGGATTTTAGCTTGAAGCTATAGGACAAAAATCATGTGTGCTCCTCTGACTGGAGTTCCTCAGGGATGGGTTTTGAGCCCCTCCTTGTATGAACAGAAACGAATGAGGTGAAGCCCAAATCTTAAATACTTTCTGATGCAATGAGGGCAAATAGAGGAGAGTTTTGCCCTGGAAACATGGAGGAACCTTCATAAATGAGAAGAACCCAAATGAAAAAGAGGTTTCAGGGAGTTAAAGAAGATTCCTCAAGATTCACCATCCCAATGTTTATTAGTTGTCCTTGCCCAATTTAATGCTGATTATCTGTTTCAAGTTTTGACTGTATGAGAGAACTGGACAAAGTGACTCCTCCCCCTCTGCATTCCAAACAGGGAGTACCAGCTGGCTCCAAGAAGCCAAAATCCCAAAGACTTCTGCAGAGAAATAAATGTCTATTCCTCAGTCATTCTGTTAGTCAGACTAACCATTCTAGCTTATTTTTAAATGTTTTCTTTAGTCAAGTTGTTCCATTTTAACCCTTTAACTACACACACAAAAACACCAAAAAACTATATTTTTTTGATGCTACTTATTGCATTATTACGGAGCCCCTAAAGGGAAATCAAAGTAAAATAATAATAATAATAATAATAATAATTGAAGCAAAAAAAAAAATATGTATTTATTTTTTGCTAAAATACTTTGGACTCTGTAAAAAAAGATTACGTAAAAAAAAAATTAAGTCTTAAAATTAAAGTACTAAAAAAATACACATATATGGTTAGTAACTGGTGTCCACCAGATAGTAACAGGTTTTTTTTTTCTAAAAATTAAAATAATAAAAAATGTTTTGGTTACTAATGGATGTGCACTAGTTACTGTCTGGTTCCCCTCAATTACTAACCAGAATTATTATTTTTTCAATTTCAAATTTTGGAGAGAAAAAAAATTTACTTCATTTTTTTTCTCCAATTTCCCTTTAGGGATCCGTACCTTAAGGAGTAATACACACAATATTTGTAAAAGCAGAAAGTCAAGGGTTAAACCGGCCAATCGGATGCCTCAACATAGATATCTGGTCTTACATCAAACATTTGAAACATTTTATTGACAGACTTTATGTTGCCCATATTCAAGTGGTAGGGGGTGTGGACTTCCAACAAACTTCCTCCTGATTCGTCAGAGTGGTTGCCATAGAAACGATGGCTTAAATTCAACATGGCAGTGTCCACATCACAGAAAAAGGGTGACTAAATTGGAGCTGGAAGTAAATGATCTTCTATGGGTGACGTCACACTCGCTCGGTCCAGTTCTCAGGTACAGTCAATAGTTCTGTCTGATTCAGATCAATTGTGCTGGTTTAGAAAGAACAATGAAGTCCAGATTACTTACCTTTTTCGTGTCAATATAGATGATTATCCTAACAAACCGTGCGTTGTGGTTTTTCCTGCAGACCCCGATGTCCCTAAAGATTTTGAAGTGACATCGTGGAACAGCAGCAGCATCTCTTTGTCCTGGGACTGTCCTGTGAACATGAAGTACTCACTCTTCCTCCTCACCGTCTTCTACCTGAACGGCACAGACCACGTCTGGGATGAGGTCAGCCTGTGGCTCACGGATGACACGTTTGAGTTCTCCCTGTCGGACCTGCAGCCCTGCAGCCGGGTCAAATTCGGCCTGCAGACCGTTTGCCAGGCAGGCCTGGAAACCCGCTACAGCAAGATCCTTCTGAACGACGGGAATTCTGGTGAGTCCTGTCAGATGTGGTTATGGATCCCAAATAATCTTCATGTATTCTGGGGTTGAGCAGCCAGGGACAGACTTACCAATAGGCAAAGGTAGGCGATTGCCTGGGGCCTCCAAGCTGAAAACCTAATAAAAATGTTTAAAATAATTTCCACACCCACTATTATTTAACTGTGTTGACGGAAAAAATTTAAATCACTGAAACAGCTTAAACTGCTCATATGAACGTCCTCCTGCAGCATCGACAGCAAACTAGCAAGTCATAAGACTTTCCAGAGGGAGATGGAAAACAAAAAAAATGGTTAGATTTAGCGTCACAACATGAAAAAGGTAAAGAGAAACTAAGAAATGTCTCGCCGCACTTCAGAGTGCAGGAAACAAAACAGGAAGGAAAAACAAAATTATGAGAAAAAAACTAAAATGCTGTGAGGATGGTCATAAATGATAAAAATTTCAAAATTTCACGAGAATAAAATTGTAAAGTAATGAGACGAAAAACAAATTATATTGGAATAAGGTTGTAAAATTGAGAATAGTCAAATGTATGAGAATATGATTTTAAAATTATGAGGAAAAAATAAAATTGTAAAATGAGAATTTTATTTTCCAAGAATAAAATTGTAAGATTATGAGACAAAAAATACAATTTTAC
>NW_023418239.1:3142-7939 GCF_002922805.2 Oryzias melastigma | reverse complement strand
TTAGCTAAAACAGCTAGCATGCAGCTGAAATATTAGCTAAATTCCGAAACAGCCTAAAAAAACTTAAACAAAAAAAGACTAAGCTAGCAAAGACAGTTAGCATGTCTGAAATAAAAAAAAAACAAAATAGCCTAAAAAACCTTAATAAATGCCAAAATAGTCCAATAAGCTAGCATAACACCATTATAACTTTCAACTTTACTATACTCTGACTCCATATAGTACAAAGTAACGACTAATCGACTATTAAATTAGTCGTCGACTATTTTAATAGTCGATTAGTCGTCGATTAGTCGACTAATCGTGGCAGCCCTAGTGAGCCTGCATGTATAAAGTTTATGGTCTATTCCAATCATGTTGGATTCTATAATTAGTCATTAGAAACACCTTGCACAGTATTACAGCCAGTTGGTGTTGTGTCTCCACCAGAATGGCTCTCTGGTCCTCAATGCCTCATACAATGTGGTGCACAGAAGTACAACATACATTGCTGGCAGAGAGGTCGCCCCGCAGTAGCAGCTAACTTGCTTGTGTGGTGCCATCCTTTGGCCTTGACTTTGCAGGCTCATCAGCATGCCATCTTGTGGACACACCATTGGCACAAAGACTCATTTGCCGTTTGCACCACCACACATCCTGCTGCCAATAGGTAGGGAGGCTTGAGGGTACTATCACTTGCCTAAGGTGAACCCTCAGACTTGTGGAGGGAAGGAGTCGTCTTATTTCTCCATTCTAGACCGGCTCCAAGCCAGGATCTAGTTACTCCCCACAGTTAGTTTTTAGAATCTTTATAGATAGACAGACCATATAGATCAGGGGTCTCAAACTCAAATCAGCCGGGGGCCGCTGGAGGCGGAGTCTAGGTGAGGCTGGGCCGCATCAGGATTTTCACAAGAAAATCGCTAAGAAAACATTCCAATGTTCTTAAATATCTTTATTTTAACACAAAATAATGAATAAATAACGAACGACGTGTATAGATCTTTGTCCGTGTTGATTTATATATATAAAAAATAAGGGTAGTTAATGTCTGTTTCTGAAATAGTTTATATTAAAGATTAAATTTAAGATGTATTGTTAGGGAGTAGGAGTAAAAAAAAGTTTTTTAAACTTCTTCCTACTCCATTTTGAACTACATAATAGAGGTGTAATGTATTTATTTATAATTTATATAGAATTTTCTGTTATTGTTTTCTTGTTTTTTACCATGTACATTAAAAGATGAATAAAAAACAAATAAATTAGTAATAAATAAATAAAATAATAATAATGATCAAACAACAGATACAGACAACTGAAGAAACCACATATTGACTGACTAGAGAAAACTAATTATTTGTGTTTAGTTTCTAATGTCTGTATTAATAGATCCTCCTTCAGAGTTTGAGAAGCCCTGGTAACGAGAAAATCTTTGAAGGATTTCATTTTTCATTTTTGTAGAACTCTCCTCACAATAAATAAATCTGACCTACAGTGGTGGACAAAAGTGTTGATACCCCTCAGTTATAGAAGGACAAACCCACAATTCTCACTGAAATCACTTGAAACTTACAAAAGTAACAATAAATAAAAAAAAATTGAAAATTAAACAATCAAAATCAGCCATCACTTTTGAATTGTTGATTAACATAATTATTTAAAAATGAAACAGGCCTGGACAAAAATGATGGTACCTCAATGAAAGATTGAAAACTATTTGACCAGAGTGACATGATTAACTCAGGTGTGTCCTTTAATTGACATCACAGGTGTTTTATTTATTGTTACTTTTGTAAGTTTTGAGTGATTTCAGTGAGAATTGTGGGTTTGTCCTTCTTTAACTGAGGGGTACCAACACTTTTGTCCACCACTGTATGTGTCTTCCATTCATTGGAGGTGTGGGGTGCTCGTGCGCGCGCCGGCTGCATCAGCGCGCCCTGGGGGGGGGGCTGCTCTGCTTTCCATGGGGATTCTATGCAAACGCGCGTAGCAGAATATCGGACTTCTATCGCGTTTGCATAGACTGGAATGCGCGCCGACACAGCCGGTGTGCGAACCTTAAGAATCACAGACACGCGCACGCAGGTGCGAGCCAAGCTCAGGATCACATGTCTGACAGGCGGGTGCAGCGGATCGCCGCGCGGGGCGGGCTACAGGTCTGTGGCTCGGAGCTTGGGGAGTTCTGGTTAGGAACAGTCAGCACGTCAAAAAAACGTATTTCTCGACATCATATGTGTCTCTCATTCATTCTAAGAGAGACATCCACAGACGGAGCTGGTAACCCCTTCGACACGCGGCGTGGCGACAGAAACACCTTTTTTGACGAGCCGCGAGCAGCAACTTCCCCAGGCGGGGCACGCGAATATATCACACAAATCGCGTTTGGTGCTTCATGGCTCCTCCTCCGCCCAGCTGATTGGAGGAAGGAATGAATGATAGACAGAGGCACTTGACAGCCCGCCGATGTCCCGCCTCCAGAGTCATATACCTCACTGTGATTGGTTCGTTCAGCTCTGCACACAACAACTGTCATTCATTTCAGCCTTGCGGGCTGCACTAACAGTAATCTTTCATATGAAGACGGTGGCCGCAAATCATCATCCTGCGGGCCGCAGATGGCCCGCGGGCCGCGTGTTTGAGACCCCTGATGTAGATAGACCTTTATTGTCATTATCACAAGGACAATGAAATTGCAGCAACCGTTTCAGTGCAAGAAATTTGCATAAAAAATACAGAACATAATATAAAATACGATATAAAGTATAAAAAATATGTAGAAGAATATATACAATGAACTGTGCCGTATAAGACTATGAGCATATATGTACATTATGGATGTGCAAAAAAGCGAGCATTTAAATAACCAGATTTACATATGCATATGTACATAAGCAGTATATAAATATATGGACATAAACTGTACAGTGTGATGAGCAGTTATCTATGCGAGTTGGAGTTTAACATGGATACTGCTCTTGGAAAGAAGCTGTTTTTCAGTCTGTTTGTTTTTGTTTTGATGCCTCTGTAGCGCCTTCCAGAGGGCATCAGGGCAAACAAGTCCGAACCGGGGTGTGAACTGTCCTTGATGATGTTTTGAGCTCTGCCGAGGCAGCGTGCAGAGTAGATGTCAGGCAGGGTGGGGAGGGGAAATCCTATGATCTTCTGCGCTGTGTCTACCACTCTCTGGAGCCTCTCCTTGTCTGCGACGGTGCAGCTGCTGAACCGAACTGTGATGCAGTATGTGAGCAGGCTCTGGATGGATGACTGCAGCAGGTTGACGCAGAGGCGGTTCTTCCTGAGGACCCTCAGGAAGTGCAGACGCTGCTGAGCCTTTTTGATGACAGCTGTGATGTTGGCTGTCCAAGAGAGGTCGTCTGAGATGAGGAAGCAGAGGAACCTGATGGTGTGGACCCTCTCCACAAGCTCGCCGTTGATGTGGACGGGGGCTGGGTTATTATGAGTTATTTTAACAACTATTTTTTAATAATCTGTTCTGTTTTTCTCTGTTTTATCTCTTTAAAATGATTAAATATTATCAAGTGTTTATCTTCATCTGTCCATCTTTTAGTGAATTTAGTAAAGTCTAATTATCAGTCCTGTGTTTGCTAAATGTATGTTACTGACCACATTAAGAATCACACTTTAACTGCACAGAACCAGCTCCGGTTCTTTGGTAGGAAAATGGATCATAGAGCAGAACATTGGTTTCACTGGAACCTTTGATCCCAGATTATCTCAGGCATGAAACTTTCTGTGTTTGTGATTTTTTTTTCTTTAAATCAGGATTATGGTGTGATGCTTGTTTGACTCAAACTGACTGCAGTTCCATGCTTTTACTGTGAAAATCTGCTTTTTAACATCATTAAAACAGATATTTTCTGCAGAGCACTCAGTGGATTGAAAGTTTGGCAGAAAATGCGGTTTTATATTTGTGGAGCGACGATCAGTTCATCAGATCATCATCACCTTCATCAACATTCATTTACCGCCCCCTGCTGACCAGAGTGAGAATCACAGTCAAACGACTGAACCAGATCCGGTTCTTGTAAATACAGATTGGCGGCCTCTGCTGGACAAATGATATGTGTTGTGAAATGATATGTGACAAATTTATGTGTTGACTTTAAGGATAAAGTCGACTCATAAAGACGTCATAAGAACTTAAGAAGTTCTTCAGCTCATTTCAGCATTTTCAGGAGCAGTTTCAGCTGTCAGCACTCACACATGGATTTCTGCTAAAATACTCATTTTTCTGCTGTTAATATAAAATTNGAGCTTCGAATTAGAATAATTTGTTGTTTTATTATGTATCAAAAATTAATTTGCTAGTTACATTTTTGCCGTTTATGCTCATTTCTTAATGAGGTGATCTAATAATAGTAAAATAAACGTGTTTTTAACGACTCCTGACATGACACTAAATTAAGAGATCTTATGTGTTTGATCAATCCTCCAACATGTACACATGTCAGATTTAATCATCATTTCACTCAGTCATCTATTATCAGAACTGTTTATTTTAAGTTTACATGTTATTATCTTCTGCTGCACAGCAGTACCTATAGTTTATGTTCAGAAGAAATCAGAAAATAATATAAAAATAACTGCAATATATTTGCTGCTTTAGAACAATGTTTTTAAGATGTAATTTTAATTTGAAAGGAACTTGTATGTGCTTCAGTCAGATTAAATTAAATCAGAAATGTTGTATAGCCTATTGAAAACATACTACCGTTATGGTTTAACTGTTGTGTACATTATGTATATGTACAATATTTATTAGAATTATTTAAATGTTCCTCACAGTTAGTTTCAATA
>NW_023418239.1:1805-2818 GCF_002922805.2 Oryzias melastigma | reverse complement strand
CCGGGAAGAGCAGGAGGGAAAGATGGTCTGATTGTCCGAGGTGGGGGAGGGGTGTGGCTTTGTAAGCATGCTTGATGTTGCTGTAAACATGGTCTAAAGTGTTCTCCCCCCTTGTAGAACACTTCAAATGCTGGTAAAACTTAGGGAGAACTGTCTTTAAGTTGGCCTTATTAAAGTCTCCCGCGATAATATGAATGCCGTCGGGGTGAGCCTGCTGTTGTTTGTTAACGACGTTCAGCAGGAGAGAGAGCGCGGTGTTTACGTTAGCATCCGGCGGGATGTACACGGCTGTGATGATCACAACAGTCAGCTCTCTCGGTAGAAAAAAGGGCCGACATCTAACGGACATCTACTCCACATCAGGGGAACAGTGTTGGTCGATAATCGTCCCGGTTGTACACCAGTTGTGATGCACGTAAACACAGAGCCCCCCTCCTCTGCTCTTACCGGAGTCCTGCGTTCTGTCTCCGCGAAGCAGAGTGCGGCCCTCAAGTTGCATGCTAGCATCGGGAATGTCCGGGTGAAGCCAGGTTTCTGTGATGATCAGCGCGCAGCAGTTGTTTACGTGCCGATTTCCTACCAGCTGTGTAGTCTCAGATGGTCCATTTTGTGTACCAGGGATCTGGCATTTGAGAGGAACAGGCTCGGTAGCGGTGGCTTGTGTGGCTGTTTCCTTAGCTTTAGCACGACGCCAGACCAGCAGCCTCGCTTCTGCTTCCTCTCCCTCCTCCGTCTGCATCGCCTGCCAGTCCCGACAACAATCCAAGGAGAGCCCGGTGGCCTCGCTATGTAGCTTGGAATGCTGTGCTTGTAGTGAAAGTCGCTGTAAACAATGGAATGTTGTTGATTTCCGATATCCAAAAGCATCTGCCGAGTGTAGTGGGGATACGCAGTGCAAAAAGACAAAAATACAAGAGAAAAGTAAAGAAAAAATATAGAAAACGTAGCACTGAATCGGGAGCCGAGAGCCGCTGCACCTACGTGAGCCGCCATCTTGCTCTAGCAAATTGAAG
>NW_023418239.1:1543-1685 GCF_002922805.2 Oryzias melastigma | reverse complement strand
CCGCCATTTTGCTTTTTGCTACTTTACCATGAGCTCTGTGTTAGCTAAATCAAACAATATGGAGCCAGTTTATCGTTGGCTTCAGATAACATAAAAAAAACACTGTACAGATAAACCAGTAAAAAAAATGGACGATCAAGTT
>NW_023418239.1:946-1418 GCF_002922805.2 Oryzias melastigma | reverse complement strand
TTTTTTAAATGTCTTTCACCTTCTCACTTTTTCCCCTTCAAGCTAACATAAATAAGCAACACACACATGCCAGCACCAAATCATGGTTAGGGAGGTGGGGGTGTCATCGTATGTGCAGTAACACATGAAACAAGTATGAAGGGGGGTGCATAAACTGCACCTGGTGCTCATTGAAAATTGTTTATCCTTTATCTCTTCAATGTCCTTCTGTTCAAGTTTTTTATTTATTTGCAAATTTGCAACATCATTTCCTCTATTTGTAGCAGTGTTTATTTTATTTTTAGGATAATCTATTTTTGGTTGAACATTTTTTTGCTGCTATGGAAGGTTTTGTCCACCTTACATAAAAGAGAGAGAAGATGATCTAAGAAGCGCTTTCAGTTGGTGTGTGCCATGAAAAGCACTTTATAAATAAAGCTTTGATTTTAAGACGCGCCAAGGCATGACGCCAGAGAACTGAACTTCTCAAACT
>NW_023418239.1:0-568 GCF_002922805.2 Oryzias melastigma | reverse complement strand
GACCAGCATCTGCTCGGGGGGATCGGTGAGTGACAGTAGACCTGAGACCTGACACCTGCAGAGCACAGGTCTTCAGCTGTTTGTGTGTCTGCAGAGCTCAGAAGGGGTGGATGAGCGCCTTCAGAGGGTGGGGGTCACTGCCACAAAGATCCCTGCAGACCTCCAGGATGGAGCCGAGCGTCTGGGCGTGGATCTGGCTGACCTGCTGCTGACTAAAGGAGCCAAAGAAATCCTGACGGTGGCCCGGCAGCTCAATGATGCCAGATAGTGGTTTTTGGTTCTCCCACAAGCCCTGTGAATATTTGGGGGGAGCTTCTTAACTGAGGCTTGTAGGGGACGGGTCTTCAGACCCCCTGGATCCTGCTTCTCATTTGGTTTCTGACTTTTTACCAAAAGCAGTGTTGACCCCCCCATATCTCTGTCCCCACTGAGATTTTAACATTGTAGATGTATGTGTATGTGTGTGTGTGGTTTTTTTTGGGGGGGGTGTCTCTGTGAATAAAAGAAGGAAATCTACCTCTGCCTAGTTTTTAAAAAATCTTAATGGGGGGGTTGGAAGCTCCTCCTC
>NW_023418238.1:0-7937 GCF_002922805.2 Oryzias melastigma | reverse complement strand
AATCTATGAAAAAAACCGCGACTTATAGTCCAGAAAATACGGTAATTTTGAAAATAGTCTCTTTAAAAAAATCTGCCTTGTGATATTCATATTAAATGTATGCCGTTCGTACACTGAGTTACACTACATACAGATCTTCAGTATAGAAGTGCATGGTGCTGCTTCTGGGACTTTTGTGAAATGTGGCAAAACATAAAAAGACATGATTGATTTTAAAAGCATCACACTCATATCTGCTTTAACTAGGAGTGTGTATCTTTCTCCCTCACACGATTCGATACGCATCTCGATACATGGTCCACAAATCGATACATAAAGGATTCAACTCACTTTTACTGATACAGTCAGAATCTTTTACCAAAAACACTAAAATCAGGATATTTCTTATTTATTTGCTATTTAAGGCTTTAGATAATAATTTGTGGCATTTGACAGAGGAATGTATCCAGGTATTGACTTGGAAGAAGCAAGCCTATGATTGGACGTCTTTTTGTTTGCATCATGTGTACATTAAAGACAAAGACGGTAGAGAAAAACAGAAAGAGAAACTGCAGTTTGCCAGAAATCAATTATTTACTTCTTTATTGATTTTATACCTTTAAACCGACATAATCTTGTTAATATCTGTGGTTTTCAAACAATACTGCAGTCACTTGGTCAATTTTCGATATACATCTAGTTTTTACATCCCTAACAGATACTGCCCGATTGATTTTTCGATATGTATCGTATATCTTTTACACCCCTAACATTAACTCTTTAACAGAAGGACATTTAGCTCTAGTGTTGAAATTTTTTCAACTACACTTTACAGTAGTGAAGTTTTTACAGTCAACATAAATCAGCTGATTCTGTTGCAGAGAAAAAGGCTTTACATCATTATCCAACACCTTTTGTTAATACCGTTTTGCACATTGATGCAAAACGGATATGAAAAGCTCTGCGGCTGAATTAGCAGATTCGTGTTGATTGTGAAAATGGACACAGAGTTACAGTATGTCAAAGAGCGTGTGTTATTTAAAACGTTAAAGCAGGGGTATCCAACAAAAAGAACTAAAAATGTAATAATCAATTGTTATTTCTGGATTTGTATATTTTGTGTAACTGCATTTTTGTGGAAAGGTCCAACTATGAACATTTATAGAAACCTCACAAGCTCTAGAGAAGATCAGGCGATTGTGTGAATACTTGAACCAGCTAGGGGCTGGTCTGAAATCTGGGCATGATAGATGGTTTAAGTAGCATCTCCTGCTGCTTGACCAAACACCCCTCTGGTCTTCAGCAGGTCTGGCCGGGTGCTTGTGAGATGGAGGGGTAGAGCAAATTCTTTTTCCTGTCACTGGGCTGCTTGGTAATTTAATTTAATACCACATGTCAGATCGATTTGTGTATGGTTATAGGGTACAAGTCGCTGCAAGGCAAGTGCGCAGCAATTCCCTGCCAGATCCAATTAGCAGCCCCGGTGGTGATGGGGTGGGGTGGGCTACGGGGTGGGGTGCACGGCTAGTAGCTCCACAGGTGTTCACGTGGGCGCTTACTGGGTAGGCACCATGCGTTCCCAGAAACACAATCAGAGATGGATGCAAAACTGCCAGCACACACTTGTACACAACGGTGTTACCAAGACAACCGGATGCTACATCCATGAAATATTGCAGGAGGTACTAGGCATCGGGACTTTTTTAAGGTACTAGTTGTTAAACTGACAGATTAGAAAGGATGTGAGGAATTAAGTCTTTCTTAATGGCAACAGACTTTCTAAATGACAGGAACTCACCGTCAAACATTCCTAAAGAATAAAGAACTAGCAGAACTAAATCCAACTTGTATTAAGCAGGACTAATACATTTGCAGGAGTGGTGATGAACAGCATAAACATCTGTCTGTTGGAATTTTAGTGAAGTACCAGCACTAGCAGTAGTGTTGTGAAATCTTCTTTGCCCTACTGTGGTTGCCTTGAGCAAGGCCTTAACTTCTCTCATTCATGGATCTACGGTTGAACTGAGCAGCCGTCAAGTATGAACGAGTAACTCTGTAATTGTAAACAAGTCTAATTGGCTGCCCTTTTGAGCAAAGGTTTGTAAAAAGACAACACATAAAGTACCTATTTTTTACATAGTAGTACATTAACTATGTCAGCATGTCAAGATCAATGCAAAACATCTTCATCCACGAGATATGCACTTCTGGCTTTTCCAGAAGGTCATAACCTCCACCACTAAATTAATCTGCAGTGTGTCAAACACAAAAGGAGTGTGCTACTGCAGTAACTAAGCACACATGCTGCCACAACATCTGCAGTATGAGATTCAGTTCACAACGCACAAATCTGATTTCCCTCTATTACATTAAAGGTCAGCACAGGATAGAGCTTTGCTATTCTAGAAATATTTACCACCTTATCTGACCCTGACTATCCTAAAAGCTATCCATTACTTATAAATAGTACTATAATAAAAACATAGCTCTTTAATAGCAAACAGGGACAAAAAGTAGACAGTTATATTTTATGTGCTTTGACTCACTTAGAAACCTAAAAATAACCAACATCACATGGATAGTTTTCTATCTGCAATTTTTACCATATATCTAATAACTAGATTTGCAATCAGATTCTAAAGCCCACTTTGCTATTGAACTGAACCAAATCTAAAACGTGAACTTGGGAATCAAAATCTAGTCTATTTAATATTTTGGTTGTGATAGCCAAACCCTGCTGTGCACAATGACAGGGGGCAAGTGTTTTAATCGGGCACCTCTTAAGTTATGTTCACACCGTCCGCAGAAACACCTGTTCAAGTGACCACTTTCAATTACAGTAAATGTGCTTTTCGGGCTTCCGTGTTCAAAACTCTCATGTTCACGAATAGCTACGCACCTTTTTAAGACAATTTTTGGGCTCTATGTAGAAAACACCAGTGAATGCGCATTGAAAGTTAAACCAGGTCAAACTTTAACCAATCAGGGACTTGGATTTGGTAGAGACATATGGAATGTTTTCCTTTTAACTCACAAAAGTGCCAACCATTTGGAAATCACGCCACTTCATGGAGGAGAAATTAATAATTGCCGTTTGTGCCTGGCTGGAACGATATGACACCAAGTCATCCATTTATCGGAATAGAGCTGTGAATGAACATGTGTTGGGTAGTGACAGTCCACTGTGAACACCCGGAACTAAAGAACGTGTATAACATGCCCAGTGTAAACGTAGCATCCTATCATGAAAATGTGTCTTTTTATTGGGTTAATGTTCAGAGATGGAACCTGCTGTAAACCAGACAGCTGAGAAAATTACCCCAAAAATGAACCTTGTAAAGGAGATAGATCCTTTAGAACGTAGCAGTTCCGGCAGTTTAGGGTCACACTTGTTTAGGTTGTGAGGCTCAATCTGAATGTTCAAGTTGCGGTTTAATCATTGAGAGTAGATTTCAAAAGCTTGAAGAACAAAGGAGTCGTTATGGAAACGTGGTCAAACAAAAAGGTGTCCCGGCTTATTTGCACTTGTATGGAAGCTCAGCAGAGGTTTGGTCGCCCACGCAACTCTGTCATTGTCCTGCCATTAAAAAAACAAGGATCCGTCATGACTGTTGCATCATTCTGCTTGATTAAATGATAAATACAGTTTCAGCTAATAATACAAACCCCGATGGGAGAAAAATACCATTTCCTCTCAGAGTTATCTCGCTGACATTTGGTTTGTTCTCCTCTGAGCAGCACAGCTCCACAATCATCAAGACGAGGGTCCTGAACACCCAATCTGAGCGCCACATTTACCTATCAGTCATTCAACATTCCCACATTTTGTCCGATAATTTCAACACACCAGCAAATAGAATACAGATGCGTCATTTACACTTTATCTATTGGGTTTTTAAACTCACAGTAGAATCAAGCACTTCTGAAAAAACTGCCTTCAGGAGGAAAAGCACCAAAAATAGCACTTTTATTCCATTTGGCTCTACTTCAGCCCAATACATCTACCATAACATCATTTTTTTGTTGTAAACATGAATATATTTGGTGGTTAGTATCACTATAAATGACACTAACAGAACAGAGCATAAACAGACGTGCCTACGTCATGTCAGCTGTCAGATCTTTGCAGATGGAAGAGAAAGCTCATTGAGAGTAATTGTATCAGTAAGAAGACAATATTGTCCCTCAGTTTGTTCAACCAAAAGAGCTTTTGTCTGATTACACTGCTGGTTGTCATCAGTGCAAATGTCAAAAATCTAATGACCTTTAATAAATAAATAAATAACTTCATCACAAAGTCTTTCTTGGTAAATCTAGGGGTTAGTTTTGGATAAATTGGGCATTTTTCCCCACACCTTCCTTACTGAAGACCTCTCCTACCTATTCATCATCTGTTCCATTGTTTATGTCACTATTATGGCCAACAGTCTTCTAAGAGATGTTCATGTTGTTTTTAAGTTCGTCCATCTTTCATATTGCATTTGACAGATCTCTCGCTTTAGAGTTTTTTTGTAACTTTGCTTTCTGACCACTAACTGCTGTAATGAGTTTAACTTGTGCGTTTCATCCTTTCACTGAAGTCCCATTGGTTTTGTGTGCCTCCAACTGCTTGCTCTTACCTTTCTGCTGCAGTTAACCTACCAGTTTGCCTTAAAAGTGATGTTTCAATGCTTTTTTTTTTGTCTGCCTTCTCAGATCCCAACCGGTCGCAGATCTCAACCTTACTTAACGTGGTTCTGCTGGATAAGCCAGATCGTTGTAGGGTTGGTTAAGTGTAGAAAGTTTTTAATATTTGTCTGATTAAACTGTTTTTACAAAAGCAACAGGAAAACATTGAAGTGAACACCCTCAGTATCTATTTTTAAGGTATTTGTGTTCTTTGGCAGGAAAATAATTAAAAAAAGATAAGTCTTTCCAGCATAAATATGTGCACTTTTGGTTGCCAAACAAAACCAAATCCATTACATGCGGTTTTAGATTTATATATTTTTCATGTAAGGAGTTTTTTTTAGATCAAGCCCACCTAGTGAGTATATTCAGACAGGACATTCTTTCTAATAAAATTGACACAATATTTATGTTTGAAACTGTAATAATTCTGCTTTTATTTGGGGTTATGGACGCTGGTGGCGTTCAGCAGCTCCTAACAGGTCATTCCATCTGTAATGAGAGCACAGCAACAGGACGAGGAGAGAAACACTTCAAATGAAAATGGACGGCGATCTGTAATATGACTGCGTTTCAGCGCGTCATGCACATGGTGCCCGGCTTATTGAGTTTCCTTAGTGGTGAATTGATCAGTGGAAGAACGATTAGAAACAAACAGCTTGTGGGACCAACCTCTCATGCCTTTAATCTCCTTTTCTCCATGTAGCCAGCCGTTGCCAAACAGGAATAACAACGGGTCAATTAACCGGCAGGCCAAAGTGGAAAGAGATGATGAAGGTGTCGCCTGCTACAAGGTGTGTGTCGAACACGGCTGAGGTAAAAGGTGCCATCAGGTGTACTCATGTCATGTGCTGCAAGTTTACAGAGTTTTTTCTGCATAGAGAATTTGGAACTGCCAAAATTAGAAGTCCCACCAGCTCTAGCAGTTGTCTTGAACACATGATTAAGTATTTCCAAGCTGTGATCAGTTCTTTATTCTACGATAACTACAGTTCTACACATGCAGTGATGTTGTACCAAATAAGAATATAAAACTAAGAAGCTCTGAATTAACCACAGACAGCACTATCACTCTGCTTTGACCATTTTTCAATCATTGTGCAATTTATTTATTTTTTTGTTATACAAACAAAGAAAGAGAAGCAATCTTACAACAGGAGTGTGATCACATTAAATACCATTAAAGGCAGTCAACCTATTTATGTTTGTGGTACATTTGTTGGACATGAGGGAAGCCAAAAGCAGGCAACGAGGGACTAAATCATTGACTGTAGATGAGAATTGGACAGAGTGAGTGTGACGTTAACAATACCTTGTTGTTTAATGTGTTAACTAATAGCTGGTTTGGTTACCACCACACTTGTGCAGCTGTATATAGCGGCACATTTATGGGATGAAGTGCAGAACTGAGAATGCTGGTTTCAAAAAGCTTTTTCAGTCATCTTGTCGTGTTTCTGTTGTGTGTTCATTTCCTGCTGTAATCTGTACTGTCTCTATCCAGTTGTTCTTTGTGTTGATCAAATATCAGTTTATATATTTTTTTTTTGCATTCATGTGACAGAGCAGCATGCACGCTCGCTCTGTGTTGTGCCATCCATGACGATGTCGAATTGATTTTGTTTACTTCTAACGATTTTTGCCAACCCGCTACACGCCCCGGGTAGGTTGCCTACACATTTATTTACAGTATATATCAAAGGTTTTCCTGGTGGTTTCAAATGATCCCATCCTGGTTGAGAAAATAAAAGCACCCCTGTTGCTGCAGACTCTTAAAAAAACAACACAGACATTCAGTGTGTGCATCTGAACAGATTGTCATCTCTGGAGCAGGACTGTGTATCAATGTCACAACACTGAAAAGAGTGAATCCAGATTCAAAGATACTGAAATGATTGAGTTTAGACTTTATCTGATTCAGTCCGCCTCCCCTTTTCATAACTATTAATTGAATTTCAAAACAAGTTTGCTTAATCATTATTGGTTCAATTTGAACAAAGGTTAGACTTAATACAATTTGCAATGCTTGCTCACATTATAAACAACAGAAAAGCAAATTTTGTCCTCAAAAAATAATTTTTTTTAATAAAGAAAATGTGATTTAAAAATGAGATTTGTTTTAAGACCAATGAACAGAAATAAAAAAAAATAAAAAAGTAATTTGAAAAATAAGAAAATTAAGCTTTAAATTGCATTTCAAAATACTTCTCCATGCAAATTGTTGTGAATGGGAGCAGACGAAAAAAGGATGTCTGAAAAAGAATTGTATTTTTTAATGTAGAAAATATGCTGATGCATCTACGTCTTTGTTCTCCTCGTCTGAGCTGGGATGTGGATCTAAACTATTAATGGATAGCTCCAATAATAGTTGCAATTTTTGTTGCTCTGGTAGCCAGCAGGAGAGCATGTAAACAGAGAACTCTCAGTAATGGGTTTCTGCAGCACGGTCTTTTTATTTTGCACATTTAAAAAAAAAAATCATCAGCTCTTCTTTAGAAGGAAGACTTTCTCAGCTTTTACTGAAAACTTTTGGAGATTTTGATTAGTTTAGGTGGGCCGACGGGTGCTGTTGCAGGACCCTCCCACATCCATAAGTTCCTAAAGGGAAAAATAAAACCAAAAATAGACCACACCTTTCTCAACCTATTTTCTTCAGAAGGACTTCAATCAATTCATCTCAAAAATATTTGTGGTGCAGCTATGAAACAATTTGATATAAATGTTCAATATATAATAAAAATAAATAATGTATTCTCCCAAAGATTATGCAAATTAAAGTTAAAATATTTTACCAGTATTTCAACACATTTTATTTCAATTGAAACTAAAGGTTATGAAGTCTGTTGTTCTTAGAGTGATGTGTGTGAGAGGAGTGTATCTGTAAGTGGACAGGAAGTGGCGTGACAGCTGAGGCTGAAGGCGGCTGTGCACAAAAACACTCCAGTGATTTCCAGAGAGAAATAAACAACAAAACCACAAACACATTCAGATACACAACACTCACAAACACTCAGAATGATCAGTGCAGTGGCTTTTAAGAAGAAGAAAAACACACTGTGGCTGATGTTGGTAAAAATAGAGTGATGGCGGTCTAAGTCACAGCCAATAAGCTTCATTCTGAAATATTTGCAAACAGGTTCGATTCCCTCTACAGCATACTGAGCAGCGGGCGTGTGCGCACACAGACTCGCACCTCTTTTGGCCCCTCAGCCAAACTGTCAGCAGGCATCAGCACAACCATCCCAGCACAGAGTCGACAAGGCAGATGTGCAAACATGCCCGACAACTTCAGC
>NW_023418237.1:4676-7941 GCF_002922805.2 Oryzias melastigma | reverse complement strand
GAACTCAGAGTTCCAACAAAACCTGCTTCTTGAAACGGGCCCCTGGAGCCCGTTTCAAGAAGCAGGTTCAACAAATTTAGAGTTCAAACCTGAGCTCAGAATCAACTGACTCAAAATTAGGAAAATTAGGTTGGGTTTGAATCCTCTCACTAACCACTATATAGTGCGTTCACCATTTTCTAGTGCTGTCCGAATCTACTAACTAAATCAAGTGCACTCGAAATTTCCCAGAAGTCTTTGCGAAAAACTAGCATGCATCGATGGTCACTAGATCGGCGAATATAGACCACAATGCATTGCGGTCAAACAAAAAGTGTGTTTAAATGTAATATTTGAATAAACCATCCACATTTTCACCATCAGAACACAGTGGAGTCATAAACACAGAGAAATGTTTGTTTTTATTTGATTTTGACTTCATGAAATCGGTGACATCATATCCGGTGTTTAGAAAAACAAAGTAGTGAGCATCGTGTCCGAATTACCTTTAAAATTCAGGGCACTATAGTCCCGCACTATATACTGTTTTAGTAGTTAGGGGTTGGGGAGGGGGGATTTGGACAAAGCTTTAGAGTTTTTGGTTCCAGAACAGTTGAAAAGTGTTTATTCAATCAACTTGAAGTTGTTAGAACCAGAATCAGGTGTGAGCGTCGCGACCATAAAAAGCCCTGATCAATGGAGCAAAGACAGCACGATTCACCATGGCAACGGGGACAAACAGCTGAGTTTCGCACTTCCGGCGACGGAAATTGATAAGTTCCTGCAAGCAAATGCAGACTATGAGCACATTTTCCGCAAGAAAAGCAACACAGCTGCAGCGGTAGAACAGAGAGAAAATATCTGCAGTTATTTGAATCATTTCTAATAATGAATAAATAATGTCAGGAAGGTTATTTTGTCTCTTGTTGAGTAAGGAATGGTTTTTGATCTGTTACTAATTTAACCAGTAATCTCCGTAATCGCATGAATCACCAGTTTTGGCAACCCCACCCACCCCCCTACACACACGGATATCACTGCACACTAAAAAGAAACTGTAGCTGTCTGGCATATGTTAAAAAAAGCATTTATTTAATTTTAACTCTCAAGACTTAAAAAATATTCGCCGATTTTTTTTTTTAAGCATAAAAACACTTTCCGTAGCCGGCAGTCGAACTCAGGCCTCCGCAGAGGGTGGTAGCATTGCTGACAACAGAGCTAATATTTGTCATAAGTGCTGGACAGTGGATGAATTCAAATGCTTGACATTCAATGATTTCTATTGTTAAGGGTTTAAGATGAGGAAAAGAAAACCCTGTATTATTAATAGCGAGTCCCTGGAAAAACTCACTATTTATAATATAACTCAAAGAATAAATGAATCGGGGAAACTGCAGTTAATCACTCGTGTCCTCCAAATCCTCTACCGACGTAAATAACATTTCCTCTGGATTAATCAGCCTCCTCTCTACATGATCCTCTATGAATGAACATGTCATTTTGGTTTCAGCGTGGAGAAAACGTGACATCTCTAATGTGAATGTTCTCTAAATGTTAATGAGGAACTCATATTTGAACATGGGCTGCACGGTGGCGCAGTGGTTAGCGCTCTCGCCTCACAGCGAGAAGGCCCCGGTTCAAATCCCAGCTGGGACCTTTCTGTGTGGAGTTTGCATGTTCTCCCCGTGCATGCGTGGGTTTTCACCGGGGACTCCGGCTTCCTCCCACCGTCCAAAAACATGCATCATAGGTTGATTGGTGACTCTAAATTGCCCCTAGGTGTGAATGTGAGAATGACTGAATGTGTGTGTGATTGAGGCCCTGCGACAGACTGGCGACCTGTCCAGGATGTACCCCGCCTTCGCCCTTCAGTAGCCGGGTTAGGCTCCGGCACCCCCGCGACCCCGAAAGGGACAAAGCGGTCAAGAAAATGGATGGATGGATGGATATTTGAACATCTTTCACTTTAAAAAGGGGTGGAGACCGCAGAGAACTCTAAGTTTCCTGAAGAAAACCTGCTACCGACCAGGTTTCGTTCACAGACTCAGTTGCCATAGTGATTGATTCTGAGTTCAGCTTAACCTGCTTCTTGGAACGGGCTTGGTTTCACCCACTTTCACTGGTTTAAGTTATCTCTCTTTCTGAAACCAAAAACGAACTCAGAGTTCCAACAAAACCTGCTTCTTGAAACGGGCCCCTGGTCACTATATTGGCTCTGGTCACTGTTGGCTTTGCAATTTCTCCATTGAGGGTCTAATAAGGGTTTCTTAATCTTTAATTAAAATAGAATAGAATAGAATAGAATAGCAATACTTTATTCATCCCAGGCTGGGAAATTAGGCTGTTGCAGCATCAGGCATATACAGAGAAAAAAGCAATATTTACAAAAAATAAGGAAAATAATATACAATAAGATAAAAAAACAAAAGCAAATTGTGCAAATTGTAATGTGCAGAATATAATAATAGGGAGTGTGCAAATTGAGGCAGTAATGAACAAAGTCATGTAAAAAGTCAGGGCTGCACGGTGGCGCAGTGGTTAGCGCTCTCGCCTCACAGCGAGAAGGCCCCGGTTCGAATCCCGGCTGGGGGATTTGGGACCTTTCTGTGTGGAGTTTGCATGTTCTCCCCGTGCATGCGTGGGTTTTCACCGGGGACTCCGGCTTCCTCCCACCGTCCAAAAACATGCTTCATAGGTTAATTGGTGACTCTAAATTGCCCCTAGGTGTGAATGTGAGAGTGAATGGGTGTGTGATTGAGGCCCTGCGACGGACTGGCGACCTGTCCAGGGTGGACCCCGCCTTCGCCCATCAGCAGCCGGGTTAGGCTCCGGCACCCCCGCGACCCCGAAAGGGACGAAGCGGTTAAGAAGATGGATGGATGGATGTAAAAAGTCCGTTGGTGTGTTATCTGTTACAGATGGATGAGGAGTTATACAATCTTATTGCCTGTGGCAGAAATGATTTCTTGTAGCGGTCCCTGGAACAGCGGAGTTGTCTGAGCCTTTTGGAGAAGGCGCTCTGTTGTTTGTCCAGAACTGGGTGGAGAGGGTGGTCTGGGTTGTCCATGATGGATAGCCACTTGTTGAGGGTCCTCCTCTCCACCACAGCTTCAAAGGTGTCCTGCTTGCAGCCGATGATGGAGCCGGCCTTCCTTATCAGTTTGTTCAGCCTGTTGGTGTCCCCTGCAGTGATGCTGTCCCCCCAGCAGACCACAGAGAAGAACAGAGTGCTGGCTACCACAGACTGGTAGAAGATCTCCAGCATTTTGCTGCATACATTGAAGGA
>NW_023418237.1:0-3868 GCF_002922805.2 Oryzias melastigma | reverse complement strand
CCCCGTGTGGCTGGCAGAGAGCATCCCAGTCGGTGGACTCAAAACAGTCCTGAAGGGCGTCCTCAGCCTCCTGTGTCCATTTCCTCACACTCCTTGTGGACACGGGCTGCCGGCGGGCAACAGGAACGTACTTTGGTGTGAGCAGGACCAGGTTATGATCTGATCTGCCGAGTGGGGGAAGTGCAGTGGTGCTGTAGGCATTTGGAGCATTAGCATAAAGCAGGTCCAGAGTTTTATTGTCCCAAGTGGAGCAGTCCACATACTGAGTGAAGTCAGTTAGCGTTCTGTCCATGTTGACATGATTAAAATCCCCAGTAATAATCACGAGAGCAAATGGGACTGTGCTGGCTTTTCTTGATCTTTGGACAGAGACTGCCTCCTTTCACGGGTTGCCACTGGGCTCCACTGTCAGTGCAGAGGTAGCTGGAATCCCCAGTCGCACTGCAAATTGGTGTGCAACTGGGTTGAAGTGGAATTGAACGGGGTGGATTGCTCCCTCCGCTTCCTACAGGTAATTCCAGCACTGGTCTTTGTGCGCTGCGTGGGACCTGTGCTCCTACGTTTTGCTGGAGCAGCTGATGGACTCGTTTTTAACTCAAGATTTTGCTGATCTGTGTGCCAAAAAGAGTCTGTTTGCCTCTTAATTGTTTTATTGTTTCAGAGCTGCTGCAACAGGGACTTTCTCAAGTGGATGTTTTTGTTGTTTTGTGTTCCCCTGAGTTTGATTCTATTTCTTTTATGTTAATGTAGTGATTGGGTTGTTTTTTGATTCTGCTTGAGTAACCAGGTCTCTGTTACAGGTGGGCTCTAGACCCCTAATGGTTTTATCACAGGTCTTTTAATAATTCAACATTTTAAACTACTAATAAATCAACTTTTTTAATGACCTGTTCACAAGACACACAGGTCATAGTTACCCTTCAATTTACAGGTTAAATTCAATAAAAGACAAAATCACATTAATTTAAAAGGACATACAATATTCAGTAAACCAAAGTTTTGAACAAGAATGTTGGAGAGATCTGTCTCAGTGTACGGTCCCAACATATGGAATCCACTGGATAAGGAAGTTAAAGACAAAAACAATTGCTGCCTTTAACAGAGTTATCAAGAATGAGATGGTAAGTATATATTAGAGAAAAGTTGTAGAAAAATAATTTCATTAATCTTATATAGTTAATGCCACTGGACATAGTGTAGGTAAATAGAATTAAATTAGGGTTTGTTTAGATAACTGTTTATGTAGATGTGTATTTATTTTTGTTTATATATACCAATGTGAAAGATCATCTTCACCTTCACCATCTGTTTGTAATTATAACATGTTCATAATTTCATCATTTCATTTGCCAGTAGATCCAAACCATGAGTTTCTTTAATAACTACATTCATGCTTTCATGACTGTATTCATGGTGTGGTCATGGGGTTTATGGGGGGGGGGCAATGGTGTAGGGTGGGTATTTACTTTGAAATGTCTGAGTTTTGTAAATTTTCTTGTTTGTTTGTTTTTATCTATAAAGCAATTTGATCTGTGTGGACCATTTTTTGAAAATGTATTTAAATTCACTTTGTTTTCATTTGATCCTTGAATCCTCAGTTCAATGTGTTTGTGAGTCTGTGTGAGATGGAGGAGAAACATGTGAACCTGGCTGTGGTTTCCTGCTCTCTTTCTGTCACAAACACTAACATCTGTTCATCTGCAGGTTTTTGTTCAGCCTGCAGGAATCATTTCTCACTGTGGGGATCATACTTGTAGCAGCTGCAGTAATAGGAGGCTGAATGATCCACTTTGACTTTATTGATCTTCAATTCACATCCTGTCTGGGTTTTCCCAGCAGAGAAATCATCTTCTTGAGGATGACCTTTAGCTACGTTACCATTACTTTTATCAAACCGAAGAATTCGTCTGAATGTTTCTGTTTTTTTCTTCTGGTTCCAGAATCTGTAGCTGTCACCACACTCCTGAGTTCCTCCACAGCTGAAAGAGACACTTTGACCAACTCTCCTGGTCAATGTTAAATCCTCCTGAATGAGTTCTGCTGCCATGGTAACCAGTGCTGCAGAGACACAGACAGACAGGTGAAGGTCAGGGTGACAGTGTTTGTTCCAGGTAGACCTGGCTGGCTCCTGATTGGCTGCAAACACTCACCTGAACACAGACAGCACAGAGCAGCAGCTGGGAGGAAAAGCATTTTGTTCAGCTGTGTTTCCTCTGGTGAACCTGAGGAGAAGTGGTGTTCTGATGCAGCTGAGGACAAAGAAGGACGAGCTGTGAGATGACAGCAGGACCACGTGCTTTGTGACTCCTCCTCCAAGCTCCCATCAGCCCCTGCAGCTCACAGAGAAGACTGCTGCTGCAGACTGACAGCTCAGCTGAAGCTGCTGTGTGGTTTCATCTTCCTGATTTGAATCTGACAGCAGATGAAGACAATCTGGGTCACATGATGCACAAACACTCAAAAACATTCAGGTTCACAAACACACTGTGATCTGATGTTTAACAACTGTGGAGAATAAACTAAAGTACAAATAAACTTCCTGTTTATTGATATTTTTTGATAAAAAGAAATTGAAGCATTCAGCTGCATTGCAGATCATCTATACTGACTATATTATTTCTATAAGATTCTGATCATTGAACACATTGAGGCCCTTAAACAGCCATGTGGGGGCGCCCTTGATCTGCTTCAATGTAAAGTAACTCTTTTCTACTCATTTTATTCATTAATTCAAGTATATATTTCAGGTACTTTTAAATGGAAGATAAAAACATGCATTATGTTTCTCTTTTTTCCCTACATTTTTTATTAATGGAACTTCATATACTGTCAATGTAAGTTAAGCTATTACTGTAATAAATAAAGACCATCTCTGAAGAAATAAAGATGGAAATAGGAAAATCCAAATTACCACAAAGAACAAACTGAAGCTCAGATCAGGAGGTGATATCAGAGCTTGTCAAGGTTCAAATCTAAAACCTCCATTAACAAGCAGACAGAGGAAGACAAACAACAAGTCATTTTTGAAGGTGTTTCAGACTCAGAATGACCTCATGTTTTTAATAACTTCTTTTCCCGTTTTGAAAGTTCTGATTTTCTCCAGAACATCACAGCACTGAAATCCTCCCTTGTTCCACTGAATGACTTTGTGATGGATAAAAACCAGGTCACAGTTCTGTTCAAGAGAACCAGCATGAAGAAGGCAGACGGCACCAATGTGCTCTGTGTTCACTGAACTTCTGTGCTCACCAACTGGGAGGAGTCTTTCCCAAACTCTTTCAGATGTGTGCAAACAAATGTCAGATTCTCTCATGATGGAAAACATCAATGATACTAGACTCAATGTCTGAAACTAAAATCATGAGGACATTTGTCATAATTACAGCAGCAAACAATATATATGTGTGTGTTGTGTTACTTTTGAATTGTTAAGCCACAGATAACGGTATGAAGCTGCAGAACACAAACATATGCAGGAAGTTTGATCGTCTTTCAGCAGCATTTCCTGTAATAAAAACCACTGAGAGCAGATTCATATCTGCTGCTGTTCACTCATCAACCTCTCTCTCTGCTCTCTGTCTTTATTCTGATTCAGGGAAACTTTTTTATATTTTTATGTTCTTGAAAGAATATTCAAAATTGAAATTTGAATTTATTTACAGAGGAATAAACAAATATTGCATCATCAAGGCTTTTATGTATGTTTATTTTAATAAACACAGTTACATTTAAAGAAGATAGATCACTGTGTATAAAAAATATTAAAATGAAAAAGGAGAAATCAATGTAACATCTTCATAAAACATCTACTGACACAGTTTGGTGAAGAATCTGTATCAAGTCATTAAGAACATTAGAGAGCTGTGAT
>NW_023418236.1:3807-7961 GCF_002922805.2 Oryzias melastigma | reverse complement strand
CTGATTTTTGTTTTTTAAATCTTCAACTTCCCCAAAGTCATCAAGATCATTCAAACAACACGTTTTCTGTGCTTGTTTGGGTTTGGATTGAACAAGTTGAAATTCTTTGGTCAACTCAACCAACTCAACCTCTTGAAAATCACCAAGGACTTCTTTACATTTGGAGATTTCCTCATCCAAAATCTTCCTCCGTTTGTGTTCCTCCTGGAAGTCTTTTTCCAGCGGTTCCAGTAACTGGATGTACCATTCTAAATCCTTCTCAGCCGATTCACTCCTCGGTTTTTCCAGGTTAATAAAAACTTCCTTCTTCTCAAGTTTTTCTTTTATTTCCTGGATCTGTTGGAGGAGTTCGCTTTTACTCTCCACTTTCTCCTCTTTCTTAGGAGGCCGGTAGTAATCCTCTTTCTTACGAGGCCGATATTCCTCCTTGTTAGGCTTTTGACTTCTCCACTCTGGTGCTGTCAAATCTCTGCCCTCAGCTGTTGACATGAAGCAGAACACTGTCTTAGGAGCGTTTTTGAAAGGGTTCTGCTTCTTTTTACCCCCTCCAGTCTTCACTTCGGTTGGACCGTTGGTGGCTGTTGTCTTGGTTTTGGTGGACATGATGCTTTTAAATTCAGATGAATTCAAATTTCAAACTCTTGCGTTATCTCCAAGTGTCTTTGGTCTCTGGTGCTTTTGAAAAAGCTGGACAGACGGTGGAAACCACTCGCCTTCAAGGATTTTCTGACAGTGACATGATGAGATCAAATGATGTCACACTATGATGTCAAATGACATCACACAGGGAGATCCACTTTGACATGGTTTGCTAGTTATGGGAGCGGTGACATCATACACTTCTGAGTGATGTCATATGATGACATCATCAAACATGGATTTATTTTATTTATTGTTTCTTAAAATAAGCTGAAAGTGAACAACAACATTTATTGTTGCTTAAAATGTTTTTTCAAATGCAACAAAATGAACAAAATGAACAAAATTTGATTCCCGCTCCACGTGTTGTCAGGTTTCCATGACAACAAACCCCTGAGCAGACCTTGACTTCAGCGGCTAAAGATATATTTAAATGGTTTGGACTAAATGTATCCATTTTCCTTCTGATCAGCATCAGAACTGGCCGCTGAAGCTTTCCCCGGACCGGTCATCCCAAACGGGAGCAGAGACGTCCCTCGTGGCAGTACGCCGCCCTTTTCGGACAACCAGTCACTTTATTTTCCCAACCCAGCCTTGGTTTGTAATTCCAGGTGAGAACAGACGGTGTTATTCTGTCACCTGAAGGGTAAAAACCCAAATGGACTCTATGGTCTGTTTTCTGGTAGATTACTTGACGGTGGAAGGGATGAAGGATGTCCAGGTAAACGGGGTTCTTCTTAAATGCCAGATTTGAACTAATTCCCTGCTGATGAAAATACATTCTGTTATCACTAAATAACATCCATGGATTTTTTAAAGCAATTTTGAAACAGGAATCAAGAGTTTCTGCAGTAGCAACTTGTTGGCTGTTTTAATAGTTAAAATAGTTTAGTATTTATAAACTAATCTTAAATAAAGTGACAACATACACATAATAAAAATATAAAAAAAAAACCCAAATAACAAATGGCTAAACGGAACTTTAAAAGAAGTAAACAAGAAATACATAAATATATATTTTAAGACAAAAAAGAAACTGAATAGGAACTATTGTAAATGAATAAAAATGACTCAAAGTAATAAATAAATAAATAAGATGTCCTAAAAAAGACAAAAAGAAACAGATAAGCAAACAGACTTCTGATCTGGTTCTCAGTTGGACGAGGAAGTGAAGATCTAAACATCTTTTTTAACAGGTTCAGTGCCGCTCAATCTGCTTGTCCCTCCCTGCAGGTCTCCTCCAAACATCCTGACCACCCTAGCTCATCTCTCCCTTCCACTTATCTCCCCCCATCACCCTCACCTGGTTCCAGCCACCACCCACCTCCCATCACTGCGGAGCAGGTGAGCAGAGAGCTGAGGCGGCTCCACCCCAGGAAGGCGGCGGGACCAGACCAAGTGTGCCCGCGACTTCTAAAAGCCTGTGCTACTGAGCTGGGAGGACCCCTACAACAGGTCTTCAATCTGAGCCTGCAGCTGGGGAAGGTCCTGTCACTCTGGAAAACCTCATGTATTGTTCCTGTACCCAAGAGGAGTCGCCCCAGTGATCTGAGCGACTACAGGCCAGTCGCTCTCACTNTTTCCTGACTCAGGTTTTTTTAGGAGTTTTTCCTTACCGGGAGGGAAGGTCTAAGGGCAGGGATAACCAGTTTTATTTAGTCATAGTTTTTAACTATTGTTCATATTTTGAAGCCCAATGAGGCAAATTCTTTTGTGATTTTGAGCTATATAAATTGAATTGAATTGAAAGAAGAGTCGCCCCAGTGGGCTGAGCGACTACAGGCCAGTCGCTCTCACTTCATACGTCATGAAGACACTGGAGCAGCTGGTCCTGCAGCAGCTGCGACAGCAGGAGCAGAGTGCCAGAGACCCTTTGCAGTTTGCTTGTCAAGCAAAGCTGGGGGTTGAAGATGCTGTCCTTTACCTCCTACATCGAACCCTCTCCTACCCGGATGTGGGGGGATGTGCAGCGAGGATGCTGTTTTTTGACTTTTCAAGCGCTTTTAACACAATCCAGCCCCTCCTGCTCCAGCAGAAGCTCCTCTCCCAGGCCGTCAACCCCCACCTGGTGAACTGGATTACGGACTACTTGACCAACAGGCCACAGTTCGTCAGGATGGGAAGCTGCTGCTCCTCCATGCTGACCAGCAGCACAGGAGCTCCACAAGGCACCGTACTTTCGCTTCTCCTCTCCCCCCCCACACACTACTGACTTCCAATATAACTCTGAAACATGCCACATTCAAAAATATTCGGATAAAACTGTGATTGTGGCATGTATCAAGGGGGGCGAGGAGGGATAATACAGAAGCCTGGTGCAGGACTTTGTGGAGAGGACCGGGATTAATAATCTCCATCTGAACATTCAGAAAACAAAGGAAATGGTTTTGGACTTTCGCCACACATCCACTGCTCCACAGCCCATTGACATCCATGGAGAAGTGTTATAGACAACAAACTGAACTGGTCAGCTAACATGAAAACCATTTACAAAAAAGGGCAGAGCAGGATGTACTTTTTAAGGAGGCTCGCCTCTTTTAATGTCTGTTCAGAACTTCTTTTTATGTTTTGTCAATCTTTTGGTTTTAAGTGTCCTTTTTTATGCTGTGGTGTGCTGGGGGAGCGCAAACAAGAAGGACACAAAGAAACTGAACCGCCTGATCAGGAAAGCAGGTTGCATTGTGGGACTGGGTCTGGACACAGTAGAGTTGATGGTGGAGCGAAAGATCCAGGACAAGCTGAAGAACATTCTGGAGAACACCAGCCACCGTCTGTACTCAGTGTTCTCTGGTCAGAGGAGCTTTGTGACCATCAACCGATTTCGCTCTCTGCCATGCTCCACTGAGAGATACCGGAAGTCCTTTGTGCCCAGTGCTATTCGACTCCATAATGCTGCTGGGAGGGGTGGTGGTAAAATGATGTTTTTACTATCACTTTATGTATTTCACTCTTTTAATTATGAACTTTTAAAGTTACATTTTAACTGTTTTATTGATTGTGGTGAGATGTATGGAGCAAGGACAATGACATAATTTTCGTAAGGATTAATAAAGTATCTATCTAATCTATCCATCTATCTATCTAATGATTAAAAAACCATATAATACAGGCTTAGATCGTGTATATAAATATTTTGATGTTTAACGCTGCAAGTCATCTGATACTTGAATATTTTTATTAAACTGTATGTAGAAATATAAAACTGTTAGCAGGTTCCCGTGACAATAATTAGACACTTGTTTTTCAGGAATAATGGGATTAGTTTGGTCTCATTAATTTGTTATGGATTGTTAAAAAAAAAAAACGTATTGGTCGGTACCAATCCATTGCTTCTGTTGTTCTTCTTGCAGGAGTCTATAGATCCTTCAAATAGGCTGTTTTATAGTTTTTGGGATGCATCGACAGTCAGAAATAATTTTTAACTAACAAAGTCACCTTTACTTGCAATTGCCTGACAGAGAGATAGCCAATAGTTATCTCTTACAACATCCTTGATGTATCTGCTTTCACTGCGT
>NW_023418236.1:1966-3377 GCF_002922805.2 Oryzias melastigma | reverse complement strand
TGATGAAGAAGAGAGTATCCTCATCCCAGTTTATTTTGACCCGACAGTAACCAGAGCCTCTCATGATCCTGAACAGTCTACTCCATCACTGACTGATGGCCATGGTGTTGACGGTAGTAAACCTTCTAGTGTTTCCCCAATAGAGAGACCTATACCTACTTGTGACGTTAACATTAACAGCTCACCTGCTGGTGACAACTTACCAGATCTTGACAAACAATCTGATTTTGACAACTTACCTGAGATGACCCACGGTGCTTCGGATGAGCCACCTGATTCTGACTACTTACCTGTTGAGGTGGTCCCTCTAACTGACCAAACAGATGACAGATCTTTAACTGAACACGGCGTACAAGTGGATGAGCAGTCTGATCTCCATCATGTACAGACTCCAATCTCACCCAATGTGCTGCTCAGGAATGAAAATCATTACGTTGATAGTCCTAACCAAGAAGAGGGAAGATAATCAAGTGAGATTAGAGGAGATGATGTGAAGATGCAGAAAAGCGCGTCAGAAGAAACTGGACAGCCCCTAAGGAGATCTGAAAGGACTCGTGAACCTCCTAAACGGTTGGATTACACCGAGTTGGGGACTCCTCTGATCACAGCCGTGAAGTCCTTGTTCCATGGACTTTCCACAGCTTGGGCCGACATCATTTGTGAAAATGAAGACACAATTATTTCTGCATCAAACACTCCCCCAATGATTACTGTTTAACTGTTTGCCATGCACAGGGACGTGCATGACTTCAGGAGGGGAGGATGTAACCCAGGCGCAATTTTGTAATGCATAGATGTTTTAGTTTCGTCGGCTAAGTTTTATTTAGTTATAAGTAGTTATAAATTTTGAGCGGCACTTGAACGCACCAGCAGGTTCCCAGAATCCCTATGTGAAGCATCTAGCCCAACAGCCAATCAGGAACGTAGTTGGTCGAGCAAGTCCCGCAACACAGACACTGCTCACGGCTTTTGCCGCCATTGGCCTTCCTTTTGGACCGCGACGAAGGATGGTTGACTGCTGAGCAAGCTGAAGACGAGCAAGCAGAACGCGAGCGGACCTTGGAGGAGGAGGACAGTGTGATTCGGCGCGAATTGCAGGAGGCAAGGAGCCACCACAACACACCGGAGGTGCCGTTACCGCGGACAGCAGACGGCTAAGAGAGGTCTCCACGAGGGCCGGGTGGTTCGGTTTCGTTCCCAGCCGCCATTACAGGAGTTTCGACGAGTGGCGAGGTCGACGCCCTCAGTTTCAGAGCAGAACAACGGTGAGAGAAAAGAAAAAAAAACAAAAACATTTATGGCCATAATAATTCTGACAGTGTGCAAATGGCATGGGTGAAGCTTTTGGGGTAAGATTATTCCAGTAAAGGTTAGAAATGGGATGAACCGGGGAGGGAAAAAGCACTATGTG
>NW_023418236.1:0-889 GCF_002922805.2 Oryzias melastigma | reverse complement strand
TTGAGACAACCACTGCTAGTACACCCAGTCCTAAGAGTCAAGAGCCATATAAAGTGTTTTCAGATGCAGCACCAAACCACTCTCGTGCCACTGATGAAGTCCCTCTCAGAGCTCCCTCAATCTCACTGAGTGAGGTGAATCCACCTGAAATTCAAAGAGTTGTCGTCGAGCACATTTTACGGAAGCAAGAAACATTCTTACCCGTGCAATCCCAGGTGAGGCTCCGTTCATTCTCCGGAAAATCTCCTGCACCTAATAATGAAACCGACTACGACACATGGCGTTCACACATTGAGCTGCTCCAGAGTGATCCAAGCGTATCCCCTCTGCAAATATCCAGAAAAATTCTTGAGAGTTTGCTTCCCCCAGCAGCTGACGTGGTTAAAGGCTTACGACCTGAGTCACCACCTGAAATCTACCTGCAGCTGTTGGACTCAGCTTTTGGCATTGTGGAAGACGGGGAAGAGCTCTTTGCACAATTTCTTAACACACTCCAGAACCCAGGTGAAAAGTCATCTGCCTACCTCCACAGGCTCAAGTTATCTTTAAACAAAGCCACAAAAAGGGGAGGGGTTGCATGTGAAGAAGCTGACAGACATCTCCTTAAGCAGTTCTGCAGGGGTTGCTGGGACAGCAATCTGCTCAGCGCTCTGCAACTCGAGCAAAAGAAAAGCAACCCACCTCGTTTCTCAGACCTTCTACTGATGATTCGCTCCGAAGAAGACAGACAGCAGGCCAAAAGCTGTCGGATGAGGAAACACATTGGTACCATGAAGCAAAGAACCCATCTGCAGTTTCATGGTGCATATGCTTGTGAGCCAGAAGAGGTGCACGAGAGCAGTGGCAGTGCTATTGAGGATCTAAGAAGACAGGTGGCTAGCCTGCAGAG
>NW_023418235.1:7232-8456 GCF_002922805.2 Oryzias melastigma | reverse complement strand
ATTGAATTGTGCATCAATTATTCTAAGTTGTAATTTTGTTTTTGCTGTTTGCATTATGGAGGGGCTTCATACAAAATCAGCTCTATTTAGAAAATGATTGCAAACAAAATGCATGAGATGAAGAAAATCTGAATTTACTGTATTTAATTATTCATGTGTGCAGATAGAAAACCCAGCATGAGCACACCAAGTCGGACTGTAGTCTTCCTGCTTATCTTGGGTCTGTTTGTAAAGAAAAGCTGTTTGGAATATTCTGCACCTGGAATGAAGGTTGAAACATCTGAAACTATTTATTGATCAAATCACCAGCGTTTGACTCAAATTGCAAATTCACCTTGTAGTTACTTTTGTAATTAATTACCTGTACTTGCACTTGTGGGATGGCTGATTTTAATCTAATTGTTTTCACATTGCAGTATTGGAACTAGCAGACATGTTTCCCCCTGCAGCGTAGAAAGAATGCTTTGCAGATAATTGTCCAACTTGACCTAAAAAACTAAGGATGTTGTGTCATTAAAATTCGAAGCATTATTTCTGCCAAATGTTATGCTGCACTTTATCTGAATAAAGAGGTTTTTGCCAGTTTGCATCATGAACAACAGACACTATGTACTGTAGTGATTGTCTGGAATAGTGTTTAAAAACATACAAACAGATATATGGGAGACAGCCGTTAATTATACATATAGTTTTGAACTGTAGAAAGTTTTATTTCATCACCTTCGACTCGTCTGGGCATGTCGAGTGTTTATCAAGAGAATCTGAAAGCCTCCACTCTGATGTCTGGTTAGATGCGAAGACCTTAAGAAAGCAGGGAGACGGGAGGGAGAGTGGAGTTCAAGGCCATGTTAGTCTGAACTTACACTTTTAAGATGGAGATCGGCCTTTGAAAGTTCAGAACTGCAGTAACCGAAGCTCCTAGGAGACCATGCTGGAATTAATTCTGCATGGGGTCATTTTTGCTGAACATTAAGTAGTCTCAGCAACTAACACCATCATGCAAAATTGAGACGAGAAAATTCTTTTGCTGTGTACACGCTGGGACTGTGATGCACGTTCAAGAACGCATTGGACGCAGGTTACTGAATGCACTTTTAGCAAATGGTGTTCACGCTGGACTGTTGCTACCAGACACTAGCGTATGTGGTCAGAGTTTGAAGAGGCTTGATGTGAAATCTTTTTCCAGGCTTTTTCTTTAATACTACCTTAATCATAGACTGTAGA
>NW_023418235.1:2771-6499 GCF_002922805.2 Oryzias melastigma | reverse complement strand
ATTAAGCCTCTAAGAATGATTGGTGGAGACAGTTGGAGGGCGGAACTTTTCCAAAAAAACAGCTAGCTTGGCTAAATCGCGGGACCGTCATTCTTACTAAAAAGTCTTTATTGGAATCAAATAAACAAAGAAAAAAAATATATTTTATGATCTTTTATATTCCTAACTATTCAGTTTTTTATCATGGCCTGTTTAAATAAATACACAGCTGATCTATTGTTGATAGAAAATGTTTTTAGATCAGTGAAAAAGAATAATTTCCCACGGCACACTGGTTGAAAAACACTGGGACAGATGGGTGGATGGACTGTTTTACTTCTTAATTGTTTTAACCATTCAGTTGTTTCATGTTTTGAGTTCTAATGTACAGCGTCTTCTTTAAGTGTGGACATGTATGTAAAAGTGATTTGATTTGCTTTGAGTTACAAGATTAAAATTCAGGCAAACAGCTGCTACATTACCATTAAACATGTTTATTTTTTACATCCCTGAAATTAGAGTATCGTAAAAAAGTTCTTTTCATTTGAAAAAGTTAAACTTACTTTATGTGGAACCATCACACATAGATCGAAGTTGCAAGCCTCTGTGTTTATGATAGATAATGAAAACCTAAAGTTTCTAAGAGTGAGAGATATTTTCCACTCACTCAATTTGTAGCAATCTGTCAGTGTGAGTGGGACAGGTCTGGCCGAGCCTCCCCGACAGAAAATATGATTTTATTTAACAGCTCATTTAGCATTCACGTATAGTTCCTTTAGCCCAGGTTCTTAATGGCCTGTATCCCGCAGGATTTGTCATAAAATGTATAAAATGCAAATGTTTCGGCAGGAAGTGCGCCCAGCTGTCTTGACATGGTGAGAGGCTTGACAGAACTGCATTAGGAGCTCAGACTTCAGCGGGGACCTCTTTACCGGTCTGAGTGACTGTGCAGTTGAAACGCTTTAAGGTGGGGAGTGACGGCGAGGCAAAACAAGAGCGTAATTTATAACGAAATGCAGGTAATTTGGAAATAAGTGATGAGTCATGTCGCTATAAGTGCCCCCATTACTTTAATGTTCCATCACACCGTTGTGGTTCTGATCACAAAAATATCATCTATCCATTCATCCATCCATCCTCACATCTATTTCTGTCTCTGTTTCCATATCTGCATATCATTTTTATGTCTGTCCATTTTTGCATTCAGCTGAGCTAAACAGAATTCCTTTTTAAGGCTTTCATCACACAGTAATTTAGCTCAATTTGGGGCTTTCTGTGTGTTTTGTTTTCAGTTACAATATTGTAGGTGGACTATTTTGCTGGTTGTCATAGTGATCTGCATTTGTTTGAAATCATTGAGACATTTTTTTTTGTAAGCTTTCAACATTTCACAGAACACACAATTAGCTCCTAATGGAAGCTTCTGCTTTTCTGTTTAAAAAAAAAGGTAATAATAAAGTTTCCTTGGTCATAGAGCTGTGATTATTCTTAAATAACAACCTGACCAAAAAAAAAAATAAAAAAAAATCAATGACAGTTTTTTACTGCTTCTTGCCTTGGGTGAGTAATGCTCATAATCAATATTTTAAAAATATGTTTTTAAAACGTGTTCTACAATTTGATTAAGTGGGCAGTTAAAGGTTAATATGTGCTTAGTTGTAACTTTTTCACACATTTCTTTTATTTTTTTTATTCGGCTGCATAAGAGTCTAATAAATTAGAAAGAAAATACACTAATTCTGTCCCTTTAGTATCTTAAAAATCCTCTCTTAAATGTTTGTGTCTTTCAAGGGGGTCCTTGCCTTGCTTTTAACTCATGCAAGTGAGTGCTTTGGACTCTGCCAGGCACAGCTGACACCATGTGAGAGTGAAGGGGTGGGACTTGGGTGCTTTTATCAGGTGCTGCAAGGTGTCATCAGTGGGTGTCGGTGTGTAAATGTGTGGAAGTCCACAGTCGGCTCCGGTTTCCCTGCCAGCAGATGTCAGCTGGATTACTGCCAAGCCGACCTCCACAAATGTGTTTCCATTTCTCTGCAACTTTACCACACAGCCGAGCAGAGCTGCAGATGTGCTGAGATTTGTGTAAGAAAAGACTCCACTCCTGACAGACCTTCCAGTACCCTACCATTACAAGAGCAATAACTGTATTCTATTGTTTGGAGTATGTTAAAGGGGTAATATGTCAGACCAAAGGAAAATATTTGAGCAGACGGGAATTATTTGCTATTCTGGAGACATGAAATCCTAATGTTTACCTGAACCAACACATAATTACCTAAGAAAGGAGGCTGTTAGCGGATGGAGGCAGTTTTAAGGCTTTTCATTGGCAGTCCTCAGTTTAAATCCAAGACTAAACTGTTTGTTTTAGTTTAGTCTTCTGGTTGACTATAAATTAAGATGGTTTTTTTATGCTTCTAACAGTCAGAAACGCTTAAAGTCCTTCTTTGATCATCTTTTGATCTATTGTAAAAGTGCTCCCAATGGTCTTTTAATCAAGATTATTCTGTTTTTAAGCTAACATTTTTTAAGAAACTGTAGTTTTCTAAGACAATTTCTGTAGTGCGGCAGTAATTAATTAGAAATTCGCCTCTTTTTTGTGGGCAGGACCGCCGATTCGATAAGTTTGCCCATCTGGTAACACTCTCCCACTAGCTTACAGCCCCTCACACCCTCAACCTAATATTATTGGTGCAACAAAAGTAGTGAGCAATTTTGGAGCAATCCAGCTGTACAGTTTAAAGCCAAATGCAGCTTGGATGAGGAAGACGTTCATGGATCTATTATCTACAAGTGAATGCATCAGAATGGATATATTTTATACATCACAAATAGAACTTTTGATTAAAATGGCATTTTTTCCTCTACTCCTGATTAGCAATTTCAAATAAAGAAATACAAAAAAAATGCCAAGCTTAATTTTCTTTATATATTTATCTCATCAACAGAAAAATGCCACAAAATCACATTAAAACTAAGCACATCATGCGTTTCCGCCACTATGACTTACTGCAAGAAGTCAGTTCACATTTTTTTTAAAGGGTATAGCTGCAAGAAATGACAGTGCGACAAGGATTACATACTGACACATCCAATTTGTGTGAGCCCATGTCAGAAAAGTCATATATTCTCCTTCAGGGTGAGCCTAAGCTCAGTTAGCACAGAAAGTTCAAAAATACACTGGCTAGAATGCAGTGTTTGCCTGAATAGCAGAGGTTCCCACGGTTCTCAATAACTGTCTAATAAACGGCCGCGCACTGTGGGAGGTATATTAATCACCAAAGCTCAACTCTCAGACACGAAATCCTCGCTCAGCCCACCTGGATAGTTGTTCTAGTACTAAGAGTTGGTTTGTGTAACTCAGAGAAGAGTATTTTTATTTACAGTGCTCAAAGGATGAGTGTGGGGATGATTGTTTATGTGTGGGTGGATAACGCCATCCCCGCAAAAGAAGAGTTTGCTCAGCTGGAGCGGAATTTTAAAAGTGAAGGGTTGTTATAGTGGAACTTCTTGCCGCAGAAATCAAAATTCTGCTCATTTTTGTCCATTTCAAGCTTGGCTTATAAGCCCATATATATATATATATGTGTGTGTATATGCTTATAAATATACATGAATGTATATATATATATGTGTGTGTGTGTGTGTATATATGCTTATAAATATACATGTATATATATATATATATATATATATATGTGTGTATATATGTATGTATATTTATATATATATATATATATATATATATGTGT
>NW_023418235.1:0-2477 GCF_002922805.2 Oryzias melastigma | reverse complement strand
GGAAGGACTTTTGCTTCCCCCTTTTTTTTTTCTTCAGCGCCTGAGCATGGCCTCTGAATTGGGAGCTTGCTCAACTTGATCCGCTTTTTTCATTCCCACTGCCAGCCAATTTTCCTGACAACTGAAGCAGAATGCAAACAGAGAGGGGGAGAGAGTGAAAAGGGGAGTTTGAGGCTGACGCAAAAGCCTGACAGTCTGTTTTTGGCCTTTGTGACTGCTGTGCTCACCCTTAAAATACCAGCCTCCCTTCCTGTAACCACCCCCCCTCAAGGCTTCACAAGAACAGGCTTTATCATCGGTGATAAAGCACCCATGGTCTGGGAGGAATCAGCCCTGAATGTTTACCACATTAGGTCAGCATGCACTAATGGAGAAACTCCCACAGATCATGTCATCGCTAAGGCGAAAGGGCAAACCGTGTTAGGCCTTCCTCCTCCCTCTCTGCTGTTCATCTTCAGGCGGGAAGAGTCGCTGTCAATTAAAAGATAATGACAGACTCAAGCATATGGACTTTGCTGAATCTTTGTCATTTGAAAAGCAAATAAGCAATTATATAGTTTGACTCCCACTCGCATGATGCAGCTCTGTTCCATTGCATTTATTTAGCCCAAAATGAGGCAGGCTGCTTGAAATTCATTTGCAGAGCAGCACGTTAGCATCTGCATATATTTGCTCGGTGAACTTCCCACTGCAGCACTCTGATGATGACTTCACTCTGACTTGTTCAGGTGTCTGGGAAAAAATCATCTGCCAACTCACCTGAGGCCCACAATTAGCGCCGAGCATCTGCTGAGCTTTCAGTGCCATAACAATTCACACTCCGTGGATACACACTGTCAGCTTTGCAAGATCAGCCCCACAAAGTGATAAGCCCGTCGTCTCCGCTTCCCAGTTTTTTTTTTTTTCTTCCGCGTCTTTTGTCCTGGATTTGCACCTGCTAACACGTGCTCTACCTCCATTCATGCTGAATGCAAAGTGCCAGTTTATCCCGAAGCGAGCTGCACAACGAAGTGGCTTTCATTTATTCCCCTCGGCGTGGCTGTAGACGGAAACGGTCCTTCAATTTTAACTGCTTGTTGACCCCCTACAAAGAGCAGCCAGCCACTGGCCCACAGGTAGCTCTGCCCAGAGCAACATCAATGACTCCGGTGGCTTCATTAATGAGAGACAGTAGCAGAGTGTGATGTGAATCACAGAGAGGGGCTGCATGCTTCCTGCACTGTGCCGGGCGACCGGCGTTTTAATGAATATTAGGAAAGTCAGGGAAGACCGGGCAGATGGTTTCTCTTGAGGCATTCGAAGCACCTGTCAGAAAGTTAGCTTAAATTATCTCTCCTGCTTCATATGCGCCAAAAAAACCCCATCATTATCTTCTTAGATGGGAGTCGCATCAAAAATGCAAAAAGCTGGTCCGAAAATAACCAGAATAGAAAGGGTTTCTGACATGAATCAACTTTGAGATTCCTGAATAAATGATGTTATCAGAAAATTTGAATTTCTATCAGAATATATTGAGAGATGACTTGACAAACAGAAATAGCTATTTTAGATTACCAATGGGAATACACATATCAAGTTGGATGAAGATAGATGGCATGACTTTACAGATCCTTAAAAGGTCCTAATTGAATTTTACTCAAATAAAACCTTAAAAAGCATTCAAATGACTTAAATTCTGATAAATGGATCTTCAATTTTTTTCATATCAATGTGATGTGATCTCCTCTCACTAAAAAAAACATTTTCAGGTGGCATTAGTCGTGAACTGGTGGTAAATCGTTCAACATCAGGTAGCTAATTAGCTCATGCTTGTTGGTGAAAGAAAATGTGTAAATTTATGGAGAATTGACTTGAAAATATGGATTACTTGTGGTGGCTAAAGCTGGTTAGCGGAAATCCTCAAGAAACAAACTGATAGAAATCCAAACTTGGCACGATGGGGACCGAGGTGATCCAATCGCATGTGCAGAGCAAGAAACACAGCGAGTAGACTGTTTGTTTTTCTCCTACTCCTTCCACCACTGCAAAAGATGCGACCTTTGGTATCATAAAAGATGACAATGAACAAAATGTGCCTCTGACATCTGCACAATGAGTGGTTTCACACAGAGTCGGAGGTTACCTGGATGCTGGGGACGGTGACGAGCCATAATGACAAATTTGATGGTGTTCTAAAGACAGTTGGGATCATCTGTTGTTGCTGACTGATTTTTTGTTTCCATGTGAAGACTTTCATGACTTCTTAAAGTTAAGGAGGTTGTGTTAAGTGAAAGTTGTGAAATTTGACCTAGGCTTAAGATTTGATAAAGGCAATTTGATTTGTATTTCAGGTGTTTTTACTGTAAATTTTTTTTCTGGAATTGTTTGCTGACACAAAAGTTTCTGATTTTGCTAACAATAATACAAATTTATAAAGACAAAGGTAGTGTATGACATATAGGATTTAAGAAGAGCTAAACACTGGTTTATTATCATGT
>NW_023418234.1:8045-8396 GCF_002922805.2 Oryzias melastigma | reverse complement strand
CAAAAATCAACAGAAACATCAAACTGAAATCTACATTTGTTATTACAGTTTAGGTTGGGCTAAATATACCAGATGATTTAAATTGTATTTCAATAACATATTGTATAAGTGACAAACAGAGTTGATTGCTGATTTTTAAGATATTTTATATTCTCACATAGGAATATTGCAGTATCAGCTTTTTTGTCTATCCACCAAATTCTGTTGATCAGGCAAAGCTGAAGATTTATCCAAACTCATGATTTAAGGAGACAAAATGTGTGTGCTTTAATGTTCCAATTTCCATTCACCTACATTTAGCAAGTAAATATAAGATGATGGGACCCCAAAAAAGATTGGAAATAGAGGAGA
>NW_023418234.1:3693-7982 GCF_002922805.2 Oryzias melastigma | reverse complement strand
TACAAATGTTATGTAAGTTTGAGGTTTTTTGTGCTATAAACAAGTAAAATCACTAAAACAAAAGCTGATGTTTTGGCACAACTCTAAAGTTTCTAACAGTGAGAATTCAGTATAACAATAAAGGAGGTTTGGGATGGGCCTAAGAGGTGTGGTCAAAAGCAACCAACATGTGGCACCTTGACATCACATAGACTTCATTAAGCGAAGTTTTTTTTTTAATCTAAAGTAAATATATGCAACTGTTAAATAGAAATCTTCCAGGCCCTGTTCAAAAAAGTATTTTCTACTCAAACAGTACATTCTGTGGTCGAGGAAAGACTGAAGAACCTTCAGGAGACCAGTCAATCAAAAACACAACAAAAGAAGTCATAAAAGTGGCACAAAAATCTGGAAAAACTGCAGAATTTACAAACTCAGCTAACATCAGAGTTCAGGTTTAAACAAGAAGAAAGATACTTTTGGACAATGTCAGGGATGGTGGTGGAGGACCCAAATGCAGGAGACAGGACATGGTGGCAGAAACTCAAAGATTTACTTAATAAACTCAAAACATGAAAAAACCAGGAGAAAACAAACCCGTGACGTAACAGAACAGAGCAGATGACCTGACAATGAGAAACTGAAAACCAGACACTTATATAGGTTGAGGACAATTAACTAAATGAAGACAGCTGTGGATGATTAAACCTGAACATGGTGAGACTGACAGGGAAAACAGAACATAACAAAACCAGAACACAGAATCATGACAGACAAAATAGATTCATGGGAGAATCAAAGGAAAAGGTGCAAAAAATAAATAAAATAAATCTCAGATTCATCTTAAATTTGAATAAAACATCTGGATTATTTCTATGACTTTGAAACAAATATTTTGTGAATTGATGGGGCAAAATGTGTCCAATTAACAGAAAAAAATAACATAAGGAGAAACAGTCAAACATGTGGGTGGTAGTGTAATGATGTGGAATGGACATATTTAGATTTACCTTAATAGTGATTTAATCAATATNCAGGAACAGACATGGAGAGGAGCGGTCCCAGTGACTCTCCCCAGGGACAGGACACATGAAGGGGAGCAGTCCCAGCAACCCTCCTCCCGAACCAGAAACAGCCAAAGGGGGGGACAAGCGGTGACCATCCTCAGGGACAGGAAGGAGCGGTCCCGGTGACCCTCCTCAGGAACAGGCACATGAAGAGGAGCGGCCCCAGCGACCCTCCACAGGAACAGAATGGATGGTCCCAACAGTCCCCCTCAGGAACGGATTAGATGGATGAAGGCATGAGATGAAGACAGCTGCAGGAAACCCCATCTGACATGAAGTGGCGTTAAGTGGCATCGAGCAAAAGTTCTCCTGCTGGGTCCAAGATGGTCAGGTCATACTGTCAGGAATGGTGGTGGACCCAAACGCAGGAGACAGGACATGGTGGCAGAAACTCAAAGATTTACTTAAAAACTCAAAACATGACAAAACCAGGAGAAACCAAACCAGTGACGTGACAGAACAGATGACCTGACAATGAGAAACTGAAAACCAGACACTTAAATACACTGAGGTTGATTAACTAAATGAAAACAGCTGTGGATGATTTAACTTGAAAATAGTGGGACTGACAGGGAAACACAAAACATAACAAAACCAGAGCACAGAATCATGACAGACCCGTTCCGGTGAAAGATCCGTATCACAGCAGGATACACAAATGAGTATTTGACGCCCGCTTCTCTCAGCCGTCTGAGCGCGGCCGCGGATTCCTGCCTTTTCTTGACCAGATCAGCGGTGAAATCTTGATAGAAGGATATTTCTCTCCCATCCACCTGTAGTTTACCTTTTTTTCTTGCAGCATACAGAATCTTCTGTTTGTCGGTAAAGTTGTGCAGCCTCACCAGGACGGCTCGTGGGCCACGTTTCCCATCTCGTCCGCTCGGAGGGCCGGTGCGGTGCGCTCTCTCAATCTTGATCCGCTTTTCTTGCATTCCCAAAATTTCAGGGATCCATCCCTCGAAAAATACAACTGGATCACTCCCCTCAACACCTTCTTTAAGTCCAATGACTCTAATATTCTGGCGGCGGCTTTGGTTCTCGTGGTTATCCAGCCGTTCCAGCGCTTTCTGGAGAGCTTTCTCCACGGATTCCATCCTCGGCGCGCTCCGCGCAGACCCATCCTCGAGGTCGGATACGCGCTGCTCCAGAGTGGTCATCCTCTCTATAATGTTGTCGAACTTCTCAGAGAGATCCGTGACTGGTTTGAGTATGGTTGCGAGCTTGTCGTCTAACATTTTTGCCATATTTTTGGTCATTTGTTCCACAATCACATTGTCTCTCGACGCTGTGCAGTCTTCCACGTCGTTTTCTGTCATCACCTGCTCTGCGCCATCTTCTTCAGCTCCATTTCCTTGACTATCAAATGTGGCGCTAGCATTAGCATTAGCTTTACGTGCGCCCGTTTTCCGTCCGTCTCTCTTCTTGTTCGGCATCGAGGATGTAAAAAAGTTGTCTAGGGACATCTCGAAACTCCGCGAATATTATGGCAGCTTACAAGGCAGAGAAAAATGCGTCCAAATATTACTTTTACAACATCCCAGGGAGGAGGCAACGAATGTGCGTCTATACAGCAACGTGCATCATGAACCCCCCCCAAAAATACGCTTTTAAAGTGTTTAAAATGTAGTTTTAGCATGTACAATATTTTTTTTTCCTGTTTGGCCCGTGACCTATGGTGTGTTTTGGATTTTGTACCCCAAGTGCGACTAAACCCATGTCATACTTACTCATTTAAAAAAAAAAAAACTTTGCCTTGAGCGACGACAACAAGTCTATGGGGCGAAAGCGCGCGCGAGCCATAGACAGAGGATGTGAACCCGGAGAGTCACGTGACGCGGAAGTAGAAGCCGCATTGAGAGCAGAGCAACAACAAGAGCCGTTCTCTGTCCGGACAAGGCAACATGTCGAAGTTTTTGGAAGAAATTCGAAGCAGCTTAGCAGGGAAAAAGAAAACTTCAGTGGTTGTTCAGGAGGATCTGCAGAAATGGGGGCTGCGAGGTGAGCGCGGGTGTTGTAGTTTTCTAGTTTATTTTTATTCATCCAAAGCGATTTTCAGTGGAGTAAAGTTATCTTGAGGTTACAGCTCGTTGCAGATGTCCATACATGAAGGCGATGCAGTGTTTGCTCTGCTCCTCAGGGATCCAGCTCAGAGGATATCAACTGGACGGGGTCCAGTGGCTGATCCAGAACCTGCAGAACCAGCAGGGATGCATCCTGGGAGATGAGATGGGTTTGGGCAAAACCTGCCAGGTTCGTGTGATCCACACATTTATCCGTGAGTTAGGGCTGACTTTGAATATCACATATAAAGAAATAAAGAAATAAAAGGTGATCCTTAAAATCTACCTATTTAAAAGTGTGTTTTTGGTATTTTTTTCAGGCTGAAAACTTTTGTTAATAACAGTTCCACCTTTCCTCTGTCTGTCACTATAATGTCAGCTTCATATCCTGTCAGCAAAGATGGAGAAGTGAGATCTATGTGTAGTTTGTTTTAGATTTAGCAAATGTGTTTGCTGTAAAATATGTTGAAGTCCAAAGCACAGTGAGATGTGGTTGAAAGATTCTTGTCAGACCTCTCAGTGATGATGTTCAGGTTCATGTGCCTTTACTCCAGTCTGGCAGAAGTTAAAGTTTGGATCATGGAGAACATCTTCTCCACTTGTTTTCGTAAAGGTGATGGAACTCATCAGAACTTCAAGTTGAGTTTAAGGAGCAGAGAAACTTTCAGTCTGAGGAACGACTTATTACCTACAAGAAGATATGAGCACGCTAAACGCAGGTTTGTTCACACTGGACGAGCAGGGAGGGGCTTCTTCTTTCTCTAGTACTTACTAGCACATGTCTGCATTCTACAGGTGGAAGAGATGCAGTGTGAAATGTCAAAGTGGTGCAAATTTAATAAATCTTGCTCCAGGCTTTTTCTTTCACATCTCCATTCAGATAAAAGACTTGATGTCATCTAATTCTAGCCGGGCACAAGCAGCAATGATTAATTTCTCCTCCATGATCATGTTTTCAATTGGTTGGTCAAAGTTAGCCATGGTTTAACCTTTAACGTGCGTTGTATGTAGAGCCCAAAACGACCTTCAAAATATGCGTAGGTATATGTGAGCACAAATGTTTTAAACGTGGAAGGCCAAAACGCGCATTTATGTGCTTTTCATTGGAAGTGGTCCCTTGAACGCATCACATTGACCAAATTGACTTCATTTTGTTGGTAATAGAAGTAAACCATTTTCTATG
>NW_023418234.1:0-1555 GCF_002922805.2 Oryzias melastigma | reverse complement strand
AGATTCAGCCCAATTTTATTTTTTATTCTCCTACGTTTGTATAACATGTTTGTGGCTTTTATTTTGAAGGGATACAAAGATGTGCTAAACCGGAAGTTGTCATTCCAGCTAACATGAAGGCTGCATGCACCTTGTGTCTGCCAAAACAGTTAAAAAACAAAGTTAAAGTTATAAAGGATGACATTTTGGCATATTCTATAGCTGTCCTGGCAGCAGCTGCCCTGCTGCTAATCATCTGATTCCCTCCACCTGTGCCTGCTCCTATAAAGCTCTGCCTCTGCCTTTCACTCTTGCTGGATCGTTGCACTGCAAGCACTCAGAAGACTCACCTACTCTGTTTGTTGGCAGCAAAATCCTGTTCTGCCAACCACTCTGTTCAACTCAAAGCCAGCATACTCAGCCTGTGTTCCTGCATCTGCTCTAGTCCTCATGGTGCCTGCTCCTGTCTGCCTGCTCCTGTCTCTCTGCTGCATCATTTCACCCCAAGCCTCATAAGTCTCCTCAACTTTGATGTTTGGAGCTTTTCCCAGAGACCTCTGGTGATTATTTGGATTGGAAAACAAGTTTGTCACTGAACCCCAACTTCCTGAGTTTACTGCGCCCTCCTGGCTTTCCCTCTCCTCATTACAATTTGTGTCTGGAGCCACGCCTTCCCTTGCTCTTCAGAGGACTCCACTCTGTCCCTGCAGTCTGTTCTCCTCATCCCAGTAAGCCTTCCCTCTGTTTATACTCCATTACTGCAAATCACTTGTCATCATGTAACCCTCTCCTATCTCCTTAGTGTCCGTGCATTGGCTGGGTTGTTCGACGCCAGGGGGTCCTCCAAGACAAAGGCTTAATAAATCTGGTTTCTTGAACTTCTGAGTTTGTCATATTTCGGGTCCCTAAAAGCCTTTACTGACAATAACACCTGGTTGATGAGGGAACAAGGTTTGTAATTTTTTATGGTTTTGGTGACTTTTTTGTTCTGTGTTTTCACGTGATTTTACATTGTTGGCACATTATTTGCCCGTTAGGTGGCACTGTGATGCCAAGCTAATGCTGAGTCACAGTTCTAAATGTACGGTAATAGTAGGATTTATTTTGTTTATACAGAAAGGAACAGAATTTTATTGTTAAATAAGTTTGTTAAAATACGGTTACAGTATTTGATTTGCACCAAAGGTTAAAATTTCCAAAGTAATAAATTAATGGTGTAAAGTTTTTAAGTTTAGAAAGTAATAAATGAAACAAAAAGGTCTTAATGGTGAATAAAACTAAGAGATGTGAAATGTATATATTTTTTTTCTTCGAAGCTCTTGCGGTGTGTTCACACACGGCTTAATAAAGGCTTGTGAACCATCAGTTTGAGGGACAATCTTTTTAACCGGGGATGCTACACCACCTTCGGCCTACAGTAACTGGGACAGCTTCTGGGGACCCAGCGGACCAAGTTGAGTTGGTACCAGTACCAGTGCGCGGCCCGGTGGTTGGGGACCACTGCTAAAAAACAGTTCTGCGTCATGGTCAAATCATATTATGACACATGGCCTAACAACTGCCACTGCTTGTGTTC
>NW_023418233.1:4750-8021 GCF_002922805.2 Oryzias melastigma | reverse complement strand
GAAGTCACCATTTACTTCACAGGTTTTGTAGAAAGATAAATTCAGATTCTGATCACATTAAATCAATCAAAATAAAGCTTTGGGCATGTGACATTTTCAGTGACTCGATCAGCGGGTAGATACTATTACTATTGTCCTGAACTTCCATCGGTTTCCTTAACCTGTTGGAGCCGCATGGTTACCAAAGCTCCTCTGACTACAGCCAGCCTCCCAGGAGTCAGCGAAGCTAGCTCGATATGCCGGCAGACAGAGAGCCGCTGTGGGTGTGGAGGCTGCCGGCTCGGGCCTCCTGAACTTTGAGATATTTTTCTTGTTTTCATTGAGACGATAATAAAAAAGCTCCCCTAATTTCAGTTTAGTTTTTATTTTTCCCCTCTCTGTTTAATGCGAGACATTTAGCCGTCAAACTCAGTCACAGAGACACAGAAACACTGCAGAAGAACTGTGGTCAAGTGAGCCGCTGTTTGTGGAAGCGGCTGTCATAAAAACCCCCAGAATGAGAGTGAACTATCTCCCTGAATCTCAGAGTGAACACATGAACGCAGACATGTAGGCATGTTACTGATGTTTTTGCATTACTCTTCACAATAAATACACAAGCATCATCTGTGTCTTCTATGTAAGTGAGATATCCAGACACAGCTTCATGTAGCGATCAAGCTAAACACATTAGCTGGTAGCTCCTCCCACATGCAGCTACCACATCAAGCTCAGGCAGGCAGCAAGCAGTGAATTTGCCGCGCTGCAAAAGAGGGGTGGAGCATGCAAATTTGTTGAACGAATCACATTTGGTGTGTACATATCATCATGCTGCATTGACATCGAACACAATTCGCTCGTCACATCTGTGCTGACCGTCTCTATTTGGATGAGCAGTGAACGTGCTGCTTGACGCCTGTCCAAAAATGTCTTCATAAACCTGAGGCCCCAGACGCGAGTGGGAGGAGTTATAGCCACATTGATGCATTCCATGCGGGGGGTGGGGGTGGTGTAATGGTGAGAGGGATATTGTCTTGGCACACTTTAGGTCCCTTAGTACCATTTGAGCATGGTTAAACACTGAGACATGTTTCCAGTACCTTGAATCAATGCCACCACAGATTGGACCAGTTCTGAGGGCAAACATGTGCATGTGTGTTTATAGGTAGATTTTTGGAGGTAGTCTTTCCAAAGTAATCTATGTGCAGCCTCTGCTCTAACATTTTATTTCCCATTATTTGACCTTGGGGTCCTTCCCTTTAACACACTGAGCTGTGGAGTTTTGACCGTGGTCATTCAGTAACAGTCCTCACACTAACGTCTTACAGGGTAGAGGTTGTGAAGATGATCCTCGACTCCAGGAGTTTTTAATCGCCAGGAACTGATGAAATGTGGAGATGTTCTTGGCCCACATGACAGTTCCATTTATGGAGGGGGTGCAGGTGATATAAAGATCCATCTTCAACTGCACAGTGGTCCTTTGTTTCAGCTCCTCATCTCCATACGCTGAAGGAATCTGGTTAGTACTGTAAAATGTTCGGATCTTGTGAAAAACTTCACGCCTCCTGTTCTCTCTTGCTGCATGCATAGATTGAAGTCTTCATCCTCACTTTAAATGTTTTGTTGCTTTGTTCAACTTTAGCTTTTGAAAAGTCTGAAACCTTTTTCTTAATCCAGGATCACAGTGTAACGCCGAGCTGTTTGAAGGGAAATGGGATCCTGTCCATGTAAACCAAGTTTGCCAGAATGTGTCATGAAAATAAGGAACTCTAAATGACAAGTGATGACTAAAATGATGACTAACGTGCCTGTGGACACGCAGGTTCATCACTGTTGTCAGATCACAGCTGACATGACAGGCCGTCGATGAGCCAGACCTTACCTGACATCAGGAAACAGGCCCACATCATTTCCATACGTCAGTGTTGTATGCTCAATGTACATTTAATTGAATAGAAATATTTTCACTTCATTCTTTACCTGCAGTGGGTAATTTGGAAGAAGATAGTAGAGTTTCCGTTGGAATTAGAATTCTCATAATGATCAACAAAGCTCTCTTTAAGCAAAAATATAGTATTGTATGAGATGAAGCAGAAAAAGTGACTGAAATGAAGTTAAACCATTGTTTCACTTTCTCTATGAATGTAGTCATCTGTCTGTCAGTTCATAAGTTGAAAAGGGTTTATGAGTCATGACTGCTGTACGGGAAGAAAGCACTCAGTGCTGGAACTGACCTGCAGCTTCTGACGGTGAAAGTCTCGGTGCTAGTCTTGTTGAAAATGATGTTTGTGTGTTTCTTCTAAAGTCCATGATGAGTTCTTTATTTTGTATTTAAGAGCAGGTTGTTGTGAGTAGACCAAGCTGTGTTTGTACATCCCCAGATACAGATGCAGCGATGCAGGTGAAACATAAAATTCTATTGTATTAATCTGTAGACAAATATAAACTGTGTGACTTTTGAATGGTTGTGGAAATTATATGGAGATTCCATTGACTGTTATTCTTATATACAGTATATGGGAGATTCCATGTTACATTTATTACATCAGTTTGGTATGAATCCAACGTTTCAAATATATCAAATATGTTAAATATTCAAAACAAATAATTATTGTATGATCAATAATTGCTTATAAAAATGCTCATTATATTTATTTTTAAAAACTGTTAGTTATGGGCTTTGATTTAACATGAAAACATGTTAAATTATGATGGTCGGTTGCACCATAATTTCCTGTTCAATTCAAGTTAAAAATGTTGCCCTGAGCCAGAGAAGCAAACAAAATACATTAAGGTTTAGTACAATTTTAAAAAAACAACACGTGTGCAGGAAAAAATATATATATTTTGGGATTTTTTAAAGTCACACCACGTGACGGTACGTATGTTCCATACTGGGACAACAGTTCCAAATCTAATACTACTTAAAAAAAATAAAATAAAATTAGTTACAGACCTGTTTGTGTCTCAAGGATTCTTGAAGATCTTCTGAGTAATTAAGTTACCAGCTCAAAAAAACTTTCAGGAATAAAAGCCCTGATATTGATTGTCACATCATATGATATTGAATCAAATGGATATCAGTGGAAAAAGTATCTACTAGTAATCTGATAAAAATATATAAGTAATAATGAATGAACGAATAAAATGGTTTATTTCAAGCAATCGGGTAATAATACAGAAAATAGACACATAATACATAAGGGAGAGGGAGGAAGCGAACTTATATATTCCCACCCCGACTCGACCATACCATTTTCTCTACACGAATTATCAACATCTGGTTCATTAC
>NW_023418233.1:0-4626 GCF_002922805.2 Oryzias melastigma | reverse complement strand
GCACCAAGCACCAAAAATTCAAAACACACCCAAATGAATAAAAATCATCTGAATATCTTACCGACCCTGGCACCGGTTTAAAACTCTACACTGGAACATAAAATAAATAGAAGAACATGCAAAATGGAACAAAAGATAAATGTAAATAGTAGATTATATGTAATTTTAGGAATACTTTTGAAAATTTTAGGGTGCCAGTCAGACCTCAAGAGGATTTGACACTTCAAATCACAATGTAAATAAGAAATAAATCATATTTTATTAAACATTTTTAAATGTCTGATTCTACAGAAGAACTGCACCAAAATGACATATTTTCATGCATTCAAACACCTTAATGCAGTAATAAACGCTGTTGGACAGAAAGGTTTACGTCACGTTAATGACCCACAATCACAAATCACAATGTAATGCTGGTCATTCTGTTCATTTAACATAGCTTTGAAAGGGTCACCTTTTAGGCACAAGTGCTCATTTTCTAGGTAAAATTGATGTTTTGATCACCAGCTCCTCCACCTCTAAGCGCCCTTGGGGAGGGCACTGAACCACACATTAACCCTGCTGTGCGGGTATAAGAGACAAAGTGCTGTAAACGTTTTACACAGTAATTACATTTGTATGAAAAAGAGAGAAGCAAAGTGGAGTTCTGTGGGTAGGAATGCTGCTTTTAATGAACTCCCTAGAGGATAAAGCAAGTTCAAAAGTTGATACAAATATAAGAACAATTAAGTATTTAAATGATTAGACCATTTCACAACTGTAATGCTCAATAGTGCTTTTTGAACCCCAACAGTTGCAGTCTGACAGCAGGCAGTTTAACTTAATACAAACATGTGATAACTGGGTCTGTTGTAAACATCACCCTTTTATCAGTGAACTAATATACGTACATCATCTTTCACTTCCAGACTTGGAAGATTTAACTAAACGTAACACAGAACGCTTGAGGTCGCAACTCAATTCAATAAAACAGAATTTAGCCGTTCAAAGAGCAGATTCAGACGAGCATCACTCTCAGCATAACTCAGCCTGGAAGAAACCTAACAAAGCCTGTCCAACCCAGCTTCAATTTTCAAGCCATTGCAGGAAGATTCAAAAATGCATTAAACCTGCAGGATCCTTGGACCCCCTTTGAACATGTGCTTTCTGCTCTGCCACTCTTCTCCTGCAGGCTCAGAGCAGCACTGTTTGTTTCACCGTGTCACACTGAATGATAGCTAGTCTATAGATTCCACTGGCCTCTTTAAACGTTTGCCTAATACTACTGCTGGGAAAATCCAGTTCTTCAACGCTTGTATCACTCTCTTGAATCCACTGCTTGTTTGCCAAGCATTGGATTGTAAATCACCATCATTATAATGCTGCCGCGAGATTGATCAAACTGTGTCTGACAAATCGTTGTTACTGGTGAAGGAAGCAGTTCAAAAAGGGAAAAATAAATGAAAGGACGCCTAAAAGTGCAGGAACTTTCCCCTGGTATCTGAGATTAAAGGAGCTCTTCTGTTCTTTGGGAATGTGGGCTCAAAACAGCTGCAGGACATTACAGAGACATTGATTATTGCTTCACACGAAAAAGGTCCTGCAGACAGGATTGTTAAAGGCTGGGGACATGTAGGAGGCAAGCCGAAACCAAGTACATCATCATACACCGGTAGATTTAAATATATCAAGGACTCATTTATGAGCCGGAAAAGATGAAGGCAAAACCCTTTTATTAAGCTGAATAAGAGCATCGGTACACGTCTCCATGTCAGAGAATCTCCCAGTTAGCATCAGCAGCTGTCCTCCTCTGAAGAAAGCTGCTGCTCCCTAACAGGAACCTGCCGTAAGGGGGTGATACTATGGCAAGCGAAAGGTATCCTTAATCGCCAGAAAAAAGCGGGCACAGCAGCGCCATGTTTTACAGAAAACAATTATTATTTTAAATATTTACATGTCCCACAATTAGTTTCAATAAAACAATGCGGAAGAATTGTTAAAATTAAATTTTATTTATGGACATTAGGGGTATAGGATGAAATTTAGTTACAAGGGTTACTCCAGACAGATTTGGTATTTTCAACACTATTTTTAAGCATTTATTTCTGTCAGTTTTTGTAGATTTGGTCTCAAGACACTTAAATGTGATCTGAAACTACATGTTTTAGCATTTTGTTTGTGTTCTCAGTTTAAAGATGTTTTGTTTTTAAAAATAAGCCTCAATGAGCAAAAGATTTGATGTGTGTGTGTGTATGTATATATATACACTAAGATTAAAAAATGTAATCGCTTGACAGCTCTAATATTAGAGCTGTCAAGCGATTAAATTTTTTAAACGCGATTAATCGCATTTTGTACCGAGTTAACTCGCGATTAATCCCAAATTAAGTTGTGGCTATTTTTTTAGGAAAAAAATGTGTGCTACGTGGAATTTAACAGTTCTGCATTAATTATGAAAACAAGAATGACAAAATTAATAGTTTTCATCAGAACTACTTTATTTTGTAACATTGTATTGAGATAAACTTTCTTAACAATAAAAGGCTGTAACATAAAATGCCTAACAAAAGCCCAAGTGCAAGTGAAGGGCATTTTAAATTCTAAACTTCAATCAACGTTCAGTAATATAAAATAAAAAACATCAAAAATAAAATTTCCATAACACTTTCATGTTCATTTTTTGTCAGGACCAAATCTTTTCCTCCTCTGCTGAACTACAGTAATAAATGAAATAGAGATTTATCATTTCCAATGAACTTTTGTTTTTTAAAACATTAAAGACTGAGAAAAGCGGGATACACTGTGGATAGTTTGACAGTCTGTTACTGCCGCCGCGTTCTCTGGCTGCAGCTCGATGCAGCGACGTGTCCAGCGGAGCTCACGCCATGAATATGCCGGCAGACAGACCGCTATGCTGGGGTTGGATCACGCTTAAACCTCCAGAACATTTAGAACGTCCCCCGGTGCGCTTGCTGTTCGGAACGTCGGGGGTCCGCAGCTCTCGGGACGCGGCGCCGGACGCGAGCCGGTACCACCAGACGTGGTACTGGACGCGAACCGGAGCCGGGTTAGAGTGCAGGAGCTCTCCAGGTCCTAGCGCCGGCCGGTTTTAGTTCGCAGCTCGGTGGTTGGAGACCCGCCCGTGATCTATGAGAGCAGCCGGTGAGTTAAAGGGGGGACGCCCGCATGCCCGGTATGGAAAGGCACGTATGAGAAAGTCCGCGATTAATGCGTCAAAAAAATTGTCGGCGTCAAGTACATGTCAGATTAACGCGTTTTTACGCGACAAATCTGACAGCCCTAATATATATATATATATATATAATACTTGTGTGTGTGAAATACTTTACATGTTTCGAAGCTTTTCAAAAGAGTAGTTTTAGAATTTCATCTTTTTATTTTTTGCTGTTGTTTTTTTTTTTACTTTTTACTGATCCAAAAATGATCTGAACCCAGAGTTTTCTGGAGGTGAAGGACCCAAATTGCAGGAGACCAGGCCAGGTGACAGGAACTTAAGCAATTAATTGCTCAACCAGAACATTACAAAAACCATGGAGGAACAAAAATGGTGACAAAACAGAACACCAGCACCAAGCCAAGTCTGCATTTACAGTCACTGATAGATACACAATCTTGATAATGACTCCAATAAATACACTCTTCTACACACACAGCACATTCACACATTCTGTCTCATCAACTAACAGCTTGTAGACAGACTCTTGAGTCTATTGCTAAAGGCAGTAAAAGCACTAAGTAACCCTGCACCTCTTTCCCTTTGTAGTTTTGTTTAAAATTTTGTCTCTTTGTTGTGCACCTTTTAATTATTTTCAATTTTTGCTATGTTTTCCAGCTCTTATTTATCTTCTGTTGTTCACTTGAGAGTGTTTTTGTTATCTGGTTTTCAATAGTATGTTTTCTTTTTTTGGATTGTGTTCTGCATGACGTTTTACTCTATTTCCTAAAGTAATGTCTCTCCTGCCTTGACTCACATATGAACTTTAGTCCCATCCCACTTCTAACCCATGGAGTTCAATATGATGCTGGTCCACCTTTAACATTTATTCCAGCTTCAACTCTTCTGGAAGACTGTCCGCAGGTAGAGGAGTGTTTCTAGGAATTCTGGACCATTCTTGTTCAGGTCACACTGCTTCTGGTGGAGAAGGTCTGGCTCTCAGTCTCTGCTCTAATTCCTCCAAAGGTGTTCTATGGTGTTCAGATCAGGACTCTGTGCAGGTCAGTCCAGTTCAGACTCTCTCCGTGTCTTTATGGACCTTGCTTTGTGCTCTGGTGCTCAGTCATGTTGGAAGAGGAAGGCCCGCTCCAAACGGTTCCTACAAGGTTGGAACATGGAATAATCCAGAATGTTTTAGTATCCTGAAGATTCAAAGTTCCTTTCACTGAAACTAAGGGGTCTGAAAAACAAGCCCACACCATCATTCCTCCTCCACCCAATCTGAATGTCCCGTTCTCCTGCAACCTCCAAACCCAGAACGGTCCAGATCTCCAGATGGAAAAGTGTAATTCCTCCCACTAGAGAAGACGTCTGTCTCCACTGCTCTAGAGTCCAGTGACGGCGTGCTTTACTCCACTGCATCCACGCTTTACATTGTACTTGGTGGCTTGATGCAGCTGCTGCCATGGAGA
>NW_023418232.1:0-8030 GCF_002922805.2 Oryzias melastigma | reverse complement strand
CTGATTCTCAAAATTTACGTAAGAACCACTTATAATATTTTTTTTACAAAAATAAAATAATAACAATAATTGACACTCCGGCCGATATCGAACCCACTGTGTTTGGGTTGGTAACCAAACGCGCTAACCGCTAGGCCACCGCACAGCTCTGGCTTACACTAACGACAACATAGCTGAAATTTAGAAGTGATAAAGGCAGGCGAAAAAGAAAGTATGACAGACAGCAAAACAGATCCCGTTTTCCCTCCTCCACCTCCTTATTTTTCTGCCCCGAAAGCTCTCCGCGGAAGCTTTGAAAAGAGGTAATAAAAGCGGGAACACCGAACGTCCACCCGCACCTAGCTTAGTCAGACAGTGGTAACTATCCCTTAATGCAGCGCTTATTATAGCATTTCTGCCTTTAATGTCTATACTAGCATGGGTCCGATCTGTGATAGTAGATTAAATTCACAAAAGAAAACAAAAGAAAACAAATTTTGTACAAAATCACGTACCTTTCAAGAAGCGCCAATAGCTTGAAACTGAATGAAACGTTGAGGGAAAAAAAAGTCTATTCTTCACATCCGTTTTGATTCGCTTCCGTTGTATGTTGGCTTTTGCAGTCGCGCTGTGGCTTTTGCCGTTGCGTTGTGGCTTTCGTTGATGTGCTTCGGCCTTTGTCGTAGTGCTTCGGCTTTTGCCGTCGTCGTTCAGCGTATGTCGTCGTGTTTCGGCTTTTGCCGTTGTGTTTCGGCTTTCGTCGTTGTGCTTCGGCGTTTGTCGTTGTGTTGTGGCTTTTGCATTCATGTGAGCCGTGCCGGCCACCATAGAGAAGAGATAAAGAAGGTGGAGGAGTTTAAGTATTTAGGGTCANACACCGCCGCAGAGGTGTTGGGGGACACAGCCGCAGAGGTGTTGGAGGACACAGCCGCAGAGATGTTGGAGGACACAGCCGCAGAGGTGTCGGGGGACCCAGCCGCAGAGATAATGGAAGACACAGCCGCAGAGGTAGTGGAGCATAGGGGCGCAGTCGATGCAAAGGTAGAGGAATAGTGGCTGCCGGGCCTCGGCCAGGTGGTAGCAGCAGTTGAGGTGGTACAGACCGAGTCAGGAACCGCAGCGGGCCCAGAGTCAAACCTGGCGTAGTAGCGGTTGAACTCATTGGCCATGTCAACTCCCGCCTCTGTTGTGCCTCCCCTCTCCTTGTAGCCAGTAATGGCCCTCATGCCTCTCCACACCTCTTTCATGTTGTTTTGCTGTAACTTCTTCTCGAGCTTTCCTTTATATTCCCATCTGGCTCGCCTTTTACTCCTTCTCACCTCGTGTTGCACTGTTCTCAGCTTTTCTCAATCGCCCACTTTAAAAGCCTCCTTCTTCAAGTTTAAGAGATCTTTAATGTTGTTTGTGATCCAAGGTTTATTATTGGGAAAACATCTCACTGATTTCAGTGGAGCCACTGTGTCGGTGCAAAAGTTAATATAGTCTGTGACTCTTTCAACTGATCCATTCAAGTCGCTGTCAAAATCCTCTAGTAACAGATTCCAGTCAGTGGAGTGAAAGCAGTCCTGCAGGGCTTCATCAGCCTCTGGAGACCATTTCCTTACCAATTTGTAGGTTGTAGGGAGTCTCGACACAATAGGTTTATAAAATGGTTTCAAATAAACCAAATTGTGGTCAGACTCCCCCAGCGGAGGCATGGCCTGGGTCTGGTACGCTTGGTTGACATTAACAAAACACAGGTCCAGAGTGTTGTTTTGTCTGGTGGCACAGTCAACATACATTGATTGAATGTTTATTTATTTTGTAAATGAGCATGATATAATACCCTCCAATATATATATCATTTTTTAGATTTTTGGAACTGGTTCGCGGCCAGAAACAAATCCAATACCACATCTAGTGCCGGGTTAGGTTATCAATACCGGGTTTGGGTACCAGTACTGGACATGTCCCGAGGAGCAGTCAGCATCCGGTACCGGACCCTTGGTTTTACGAAAAGCCAGCACGAGAAAAAAACAACCAGTTGGGGACTTCCAATACGTACATGTTTGATGCGAAGGGGTCCTTATAGTATCTTGATTGATTGATTAACCGAACGTCAGTACATGATGACTCTGGGAGGAGAATGTGTTGGCTTTATTGATCTGTGGCCAGATGGATAGAAACCATCTCTCATCAGCACTCTTTGTTGCCGTGACAACCTGGGGGTTTTAACATAACTTTGCACTGCTTGTGAATTTCTGCGCAGGTTTGTTTTGCAGAACCTCAGATAGTATCTCCCATGCAGTTGTTGAAGATGTGCCAAACTTACATAATAGTGACGGCTGTGGTTGTGTTACTGCTGTGTGCAGAACTAAGAGGAAGACGTTAATGTAAAGTAAAATAACTCACACATTTTGAGTAATACTTTAATCATCACATTTTCTGTACTTGAGTCTTACAAAAAACTAACAAGTTAAAATGATATGGTTCAAAAAAGCAAGAATGTGTGGTGTTATCAAATAAAAAAGTATCACTGATAATCACTTTTTCAGTTTTTCTCCTTGTGGTCAATTGTTTTTAATTTTTTTCTTCTTTTAAGTCATTTAAATTGCTGAGCCAAAGTTTCTGTTAAGACTCAAACACTGTAGTTTTTTATTTAGTGAAATGGTACAAAAAATATTAAAAACATGGATAATTTAATAACAAAAAATTCACAATTTATTAAAAAAAATCTGAATTCTAAACCAGTGTATGTCACATTTAAAAAGACAAATAAGTTTGACAAAAACCAAAAATGTAAAATACTTCAAAAGTAACATTTCGAGCTAAAGTATTTAAAGGGTAGCCAAACCCTAAATTAACTACAGGTTGAAACTAGGTATTACAGGTGAATTTTGTGAGAATTTGTTCTGACGTCATGATCTGCAGCTCCAGTAATGATAACAGTCCAGCCGCCAAGCCCCGCCCCTCTAACTGGATTATTTACATTTCTGTAGTGGGTGGAGTCACCCTCCAACTTCCTGGTTTGGTTATCCTTTAAGAAGTTGGCAAAAAAACTTGTGTTCATCAAGTTGTGTAGCTTTACTGTGCTAACAGTAGCTTAGAAAACATGTCAGACATTTTTTTCAATTCTCTTATGAGGGATTAAAATTTGAGACTTTAGAGCACGTGTGTCAAAATCAAGGCCCGGGGGGTTTAAATTAGTTTATTCTGGAATAATATTCCTGGCTTTTTATTCTTCAATATTATGATAAAAAGTTACGGTTTTAAAGTTTTAAAAAACTGACATTCTGATAGTTTTTCTGACAATTTTGACATTTACAATGACTTATTTAGGCTAATTTGGCGTTTAGCTAATATTTCAGCAACATGCTAGCTGTTTTGGCTAATTTAGGCTTTTATTTTTACATTTTTTAGGCTGTTTCGGAGTTAGGCTAATATTTACATGCTAGCTGTTTTTGGCTAATTCAAATTTATTTCAGATTATTTAGGATACTTTGAAGTTTAGCTACTTTTTCTGTTACATGCTAGCTGTTTTGGATAACCTAGTTTGTTTTTTTCTTCTTTTTTTAGGCTAATTTGGCATTAAGATAATATTTCAGCTGACTTCAGTTTTTTCAGCTATCAGCTACAGTGTTTTAGCTATTAATTTCAGCATCTTCAGCTATCGGCACTAGCATCTTTAGCGGCCAAATTCAGTTTACAGCATTCACACTAGCATTATTGCAGGTAATGCTGTATATCTAGTTCATAATCATGTGAAAAAGTAACGCTTTCAAAGTTTAAAAAATGTAGTTTTACGGTGTTAGAAACCTAAGGTGCGTTTTGGATTTTGGCCCCTTGTGTGATTGAGTTTGACACTCCTGATTCACAGCCTGTAGGACGTATTCAGCATAATAAATCATATTTTCCGCTGTTTTCAAAGCTGTCACCGCAGGCTGCAGTTTCCCTTTAGTAAATTAGTTTTTTGGAATTCTCCTCCTTTTCCTAAAAAACTATCTGCACGTCTCTAGAATCGTTGTCTCAGTCTCCAATCCAGGTCTCCCCTGGACTTCCCAACTCCATAATGGCGGAATTCTGTCCTGACTGGTTGAAGGAATCTGGCATCATTTTGCCGCACAAACAGTCCAGAATCTTGTCACCGATCCCTTTCCTCATGAAAATATACAGAACCAAGTCTGCCAGAGGACTGAAGCGAAGGAAGATGTAAGCTGTAACACGAACATTTTTATTGTTTGATGATAAGAAAATAATATCTGGCAGAAACAATAGCGTGTAAATGATCAGAACTAGAACCAGTACGGCTATAATCCTGCGTTTTTCGTCAGTTTGAACGCTGCGTGCCCTGTTTAAGGCTTTGACAGTTCCCCACAGGGAAAAAATGAACAAAGGGACTGGAAGGAGCAGGAAACCCGCCATAAGGATTATTAATTCCCCCATCAATGCATTAATGATCAACAGTGACAGACAAATAAGCCAGGCCACAATGCAGATTTTGACTGACGTCCTGATGTTTCGCCTCAGTCTGTACCAGAGCGGCCAGGCCACACTCAGGTACCTGCAAGATCCACATTCACAGTCAGTTTGTGGACATGGGAGGAGCCACGCTGGGGAACAGATAGTTACCTTTCCAAGGAGATGATCACCATGAAGCAAATGCTGACCATGAGACCATAGTTAAAAATGTGGTAAAAGTATTTGCAAATTTTCGTCTGATTTGTTGCCACGAAAACGACGTTGCAGCAAAGCTGAAGGAGGTCGGAGATCAGGAGGTTGATGACGTACACGGGGGCAACGTGGTCCGCTCGTACCTGCAAGGTGAGCATCAGAAACACTCACAGGAACGTTTTCTAAAAAATTTGTGCTTCAAAATTTAGTCCAAAACAAATAAATCAATAGAGAGAATGTCCATACCACTGAACGAAGAGCGATGATCGCAACGAGAGCCAAAGGGAGACCAACACCAGCGAAGAACAACGAAGACACATAGATGGCATATTCCCCCTCATTACAGCCGTACGTGATATTCTGGTGGAATGAGTTACTAGACGTTTGATTTTCCATCACGTTTAACCCTGAAAAAGAATTTTAAAAAAGTACTTTTAGGAAAATTTGGCAAATGCTCATTACACTGAAAAAAGGGGAAAAAAAAAAGCTTTGTAAAAACAAACAAAACAAGAATTGTTACGGTTAAATATTAGATTTGCCGTGTTTAAAATAATCATGATGATAAATGAAGAAATAAAAAATGTATACAGTAGATTTAGCTTTAATTAAACACATCAGCACTCATTGGTGTTCATGCTATAAAAGTTTTAGTTGATCATTTTTTCAAATATTTTTTTGTCCCAGAATAAAGGACTTTATACCTTCTTAGTTGTGTACTGTTGATAGCGTCTATGGTCTTGCTTTAATATTAATATTTTTAAAGAACAAATGCTGCTAAGTGTATATTATTAAACTACAGCGATTTAGAGTTGTCATAAACTATACAAATTTGAAAAAATAAGTTCTTAAAAAATGTTAATATATTGTTAATATTCTGTATTTTAAAAAATACACAATAATACACAATAAACCTTTTCTTAATGAATGTGAAAAATATTCAATGCACTCCAGAGAATATTATATTCATGTATTTACCTCTTGTAAGTGTATCCTGAAGTTGTTTCTCCCTTCGTGTCCTCCTGACCAGCTGGTGAGACAGTCAGTTTCTTCTCTTAAAGATGTTAACAAGAGGAATATATATATGTGTACTGAATATATATGAGTACTGAATATATATGTACTGAATATAAATGTACTGACGATCACATTCACGTGCAGGAAATTCACAGGAAACAGAACGGACTACTCACAAAGTACAGACACGCACAAACCACACAAGAATGTCACAACTGTTCCAGGTAAAGTTCTTTATTTCATGTTAGAAATTAAAATGAAACATTAAAAAAAATGTCTCATCATATTCTGTCTCCTTCATATTAAGATAGAACTATTTTCTACTGTTGTTTCCTTTCCTTCATGAATCTGAATTCTTCCACCTGCTTTGAAGGAATAATGAACACAGACAATTTCTCCCAAATTTAACAGCTTAAAAGGAAATCCAAATATCCTGGAAAACATGGAAAAGAAGGGAGATCTTGATAGCTGACTTGTCCTTGATAGTTTTATTAATGCAACAAATCAACTTTTGTATAAAACAAACATAGAACAGAGTCGTCTTTTTCTGTCAGTCTTTGAAAACTTGAGCAGTTTGACCACGTGACACATCAGATCTTTTCTTTTTCTTGATTTAACCTTTATTTAACCAAGAGGATTAATTGAGAACAAATTCTCATCTACAATGGTGACCTGACAAGAAGGACCAGCTAATGTAAAACCAGACACGACAAACGCACATCAGTGACATTAAAACAGTGTATACAGAGATGAACAACTACAGAAGTCTGCTAACTGTTGCAGCGTCTGCTTAAATAAATGGTGTGATTGGAGAACAGTAAGTTTAAGGTAGGAGTGTCAAATTCAATCACACAGGGGCCAAAATCCAAAACACATCTTAAGTCACGGGGCGGACAGGATAAACATTTATTGAACACTCTGAAAATACATTTTTAAAACAGTAACTTTTTAACATAATTATGAACTGGATATAAAGCATTACCTGTGATAATGCTAGTGTGAATGCTGTAAGCTGAATTTGGCTGCTGAAGATGCTGAAATTGATAGCTAAAAACACTTAAGCTGATAGCTGAAAATTCTGAAGTTGATAGAAAAATTGATTGTTTTAGTGGATACCTGCTGCTTCTGAGATATTTTGTACATACGACCTCATTGTTAAAAAATAATCATCCACTAAAAACCCTTCCCTTTACATTTTCAGCCATAAAAACTCTCTTTTTTATGTTGTTTGGTATCATTTTCTTCAGTACAACTTCACCTGTTATCAGCATTTCCCCATCTGACCACCAGAGGGAGCCCTCACCTGAGTACTGACCCTGCACTAACTCTCCACTTTAAGCAGTCTCTCCCTCAGCCGGATCTGTTTCCCGTTTACCTCATCACCACCTCAGTGCGAAGTCTTGTACTGCCCCGTATACATTTCTGAGCGTTTCTTCTTCGTTATCGCTCCTGGTTTTGATATCATGTCTCCTCATCTGCCTCGACCCACACCTGGATTCTGACTTGGCCCTTTTGTTCATGGTTGTTATTAAACCTTGGTTGTTTATGGATCCAAACACCTGTCTCATGTTACACCTATTTGACTTCACAGGGTTTTTGTTTTGATTTGTCTTAACTTGTCATACTGATGGACCTAAAATTTCTCCCAAAAAAAAGTCAGAGTAGGAAAAGTTCTATTTTTGTGAAAATCACAAGATGTTAAATTAACTTTTTTTTTTTAAGCAATATAAAAATTCTCAAAAAACAATCTGCACTGTAGAAAGTGAAAGGTTGGCTTAATTAACAAAAGTTCTGTAATTGTTTCAATTAAAAAATATTAGTTTGTATCAAAATAAAATTGTCAAGTTGAGTAAATCAACGACTTCAAATTTTAATATGATGAAAACTAATACATTTTAATGTAATAATTACAGAACTTTTGTTAATTAAGCCAATGTTTCACTTTTTCAGTGAAGAAATTTAGCAAATTCCAAAGTTAAATCTGACTTCTTACAGTAGAATGCATTTTTTTTTGTATTGATATTCCTAATGGAGGTTTTAAAAGAAAATACGGACATAAATGAGCTATGGTCCTCCAGACATCTGGATAGTCTTTCTCAAAGACTTCTGGGAAATATCAAGAGTCCTCGATTTTGGAATCAGTAGATTCGGGCTAGAAATGGCGAACGAACTATAGAGTGAGTAGAGAAGGAATTCGGGTATCACCATGGACTCACACGTGGATGATGATTGGGTAAGAAATTCTCCCAATCAGCTTGTAGACTGATGGGCTGTTGATGAAAGTGAACTTTTTTTCACAATAAGTATTATTTATATATATAAATACTGTTTTAAATATAATTAAATTTCATTCAGCATGAAAACATTGATGCTTTTTTGATCAGATC
>NW_023418231.1:5883-8503 GCF_002922805.2 Oryzias melastigma | reverse complement strand
AATTTTAGTCATCTTTCATTCATCAAATAATGGACTTGCTCTAAATGTCTCATGTGGATCTTCATCTGATGCTTTATTGACCACGTGGTTTTATTTTTAAGCTTTTAGTGTCCTCTGTCATAAATCTTACTGTTTATATTCATTTTCACATTACTTAAGGGCTCATGTGACAGAGTGCTCAGCATGGATCAGCCATTAAAGTGTTGGAGAATCTGACAATAGGATGCATTTCTTGCAGACACAAACAGAGGTCTGAAAGGAGCTCCTTTACAGGAGACACGAGTGGTTTATAAGGTGTGAAAAAAGACAAAACATCCTGTATTTTCTGAGCCCATATTTTTCCTCAGGGCCAGTGGAGACATCTCCTCGCACACATGAACAAGTGGAGCAGAGCTTTTCCTCTGACTGAGGAGCAAACTCCGAAACTCTGAAGAAATTCTCACTATTCAGTCAAAGCACAAAAGAGATGATGAAATAGCCAGAAATAGAGAGCTGAGAATTTCTTTTTGATTTATTTTTTCATGTGATTATTGTTACTGAATCAATAGGGATGTCCTTGTTTTTTTGGTCATGTCCATTGTTGGTTGTGTAGCAGGACCAAAAATATGTCAAAATTCTAAAATATTCAAAGGTTTAACTGAGATTTTCTGTTTCTGTCCATTTGGATGCAACTGTTGCAGACGCGTCACCTCTGAGAGACGCTACTGCGCTTAAACTTTAGCTGCATAGAGGTCAAAGTTTAAGTCACAAAAGGGTTGAGTTCATACTGATCAACAAAAACTTTTTAGTTAAATCTAGCAAAAAAATGTTAGGATTTGCACTTTTATTTCTGATCATTTTAAAGATGGAATGAAGCCATCTTCAAGTTTTGAGTCATAATGCGTTAATTTGTCAAGCTGATTATATTACTTGTATTATTTGATGTTGAAAATGTAATACTGTATCCACCATCAGTCAGCAGAGTCACTATTGTTTTGGGTGGAAGCTTTTTTATTCCTTTTTACTATTTTTCCCCTTTAAAAAAGCGTTTTTCATTGATAAAAAGACAAAAAAATAATAATAATTTTGTCCTATCCAAAAAAGAAAATAAATAAACTGATAGAGAAACCCACCTTTTTTCCATAGCAACCAAATTATCTTTTAGTCGCCTGGGGATGACGAACACATTTATGTCATTTTTAACCCTTCCGCTTTACATTAAAAGTGGAGTCATCTGGACCCCACAAGAACTTTTTTTTATCTTTGATTTTTGAGTTTCACTAATGTCCATGGCAGACATAAAATCCTGTCCACCTTTGTCCACATTTGTCATGGAAGGAATCACACATTAATATGTGGTTGGAGTCATCAGAGAGAGTGGAAGGTTAAAATAATCTGCAAAATTAAACTTTTGATATCGCCTTGGCGATTTATTTATTTATTTTTTGTTAACCCTGCCCGCATTCCTAATGTGTTCATGTCGTATTTCATAGTTTCGTTCAGTTGGAGCCAACGATTCATGTTTTCAATTTTCTTAATATTTTAGCATAATTAACATAATTTAAAATCTACTACTACTAAATCGACTACTTCACAATTATGCTCGAGGGCTTAGGAAAACAAGTTTAGATTTGTAAAAAGAACTANATAGTTGGTACGGTTTTAACTAATATAGCTGTTTAACCTGCCCAAATATTTGAGAAAGCTTCCTCTGTAGCTACTGTTAATCAGATAAGCACACAAATTCTCTGTGGCTCCAGTGAAAAATGGGATCCACCCAAAGTTCTCAACCACCTTAACAAAGAACGGCGATTGGTGGTGAAACAGATGCTCATGGAAGAATGTGAGTCATTTTCGAAATTAGATAATGACATAGGTTGTATTGAGAACCTAAAAATGACTATTTTACTTAAAGACCGAAAGGCCGTAAAACAAACCTACAGGTCAGGGCCACGCCCACTGTACCAAGAGATGAGAAGTCATTTACATGATCTAATAGCACAAAGCTGGGTTAAGAAGTCCAACTCTCCATATTCATCGCCTGTCATATGTGTTAGAAAAAAGGACGGTACATTGTGTGTGTGTGTATAGACTGTAGAGACTTAAAAAGAAAGACCTACCCAGACTGCCAGCCCATTCCTTATAGACAGCCTAGGGGTAATGGTTTTCCCTTTCAGACCAGGGGAAAGCTTACCCCAAAGGGCTCATTTCTGAGGAAAGTCGCCCAATCACAGCTTTTGTGACCCCCTTGAGACTGTATGAGAGGATACGCATCCCCTTTAGACTAATGAATGCCCCAGCCGCCTTCCAACGCAGTATGGAAGAATGCTTGGATGGACTCCATGATAACATCTGCATCCCATACATGAATGACATTTGGTCTACATCAAAACATTCAAAGATAATGTGGAGGATGTGAGGAAAGTAGATTATTTGTACTATGCCCCACACGCCCTATGTGGCTCAAAAAAGGTTGAAAATCACTGGTCTAGAGTGCTGCACAGAAACCTGCTCATGTCATGTGATCACTTACCCTTTGAACTGGAAAGAGAAGGTCCAGCAGTACACAAAAAGAAAGCCAAAGACCAACCTGTTCAAGCTGTTCTGTGCTACCTCAGCTTCCAGTGAATCAATCATTAGA
>NW_023418231.1:0-2955 GCF_002922805.2 Oryzias melastigma | reverse complement strand
TGGATGGACTCCATGATAACATCTGCATCCCATACATGGATGACACATTGGTCTACAGCAAAACATTCAAAGATAATGTGGAGGATGTGAGGAAAGTGCTGCAGCCTCTTAGGGAGTTTGGCATAAAACTTAAGCCCAGTAAGTGTGATATGTACAAGTCCAAAGTACGTTTTTTTGGGTAGAATTGTCTCAACAGAGGGTAGCAGAGTTGATCCTGCAGATTTTTAAGTAGTTTGAGGACACAAAGACATCCGGCCACAAAATGTTGGGTAGCTAAGAAAAAAGCTAGGTCTTCTTTCCTACTACAGACAATACATAAAAATGTTTTATGAACTTTTAATAGGAGACAAAGACACAAAGAACACAAAAACCACAAAAAGGACAGTGTGAAAATCCAAGAAAATAAGACAAGTCATACCTTCAACAAAACAAATTGTGTGGACTGACCAGCATCAAGGTGCTTTGGAGGATCTTATTGATTGCTTGTTCCACTCACCAGTCCTTGAATTTCTGGATTTCACACAGCCATTTATTGTGCACACTGATGCTTCACGCAAAGGACTTGGAGCAGCGTTAAGACAAAATGGTAAGCTGCGAGTTATTGCTTATGGCTGCCGCATTTCAACAGCAGCTGAGACGAACTGACTTCCATGAAGGCAAGTTCGAGTTTTTAGCTTTAAAATGGGCCATCACAGATAAATTCAGAGATTATTTGTACTATGCCCCACACGCCCTACGTGGCTCAAAAAAGGTTGAAAATCACTGGTCTAGAGTGCTGCACAGAAACCTGCTCATGTCATGTGATCACTTACCCTTTGAACTGGAAAAAGAAGGTCCAGCAGTACACAAAAGGAAAACCAAAGACCAACCTGTTCAAGCTGTTCAAGAGTCTGATGAAGAGGACAGTGGTGATGAATACTGTCTTTATCATGTGCTACCTCAGCTTCCAGTGAATCAATCATTAGACCCTACAGCTGAAACAGACTCCCTAGTGGTGAAAAATCAGCCTCCGCATGAGATGGAAACAAGAGAAACAACAACTTCAGTTGCCATAAGTCAACCTCTTAGCTCAACATCTACCCCTTCCTTACATTCAGATGTTGCAGCTTAGAGACCTGCAGTGGACACGGACCAGAGAGACCACAACACGAGATTCACCCACCATGCCGGATGACCTATGACCAGCTAGGCATTCTCTCCTGCTACAGCGTCCAGCCTGCACAACAACTGTTTCCTATGTACTAAGGACTGGTCCAGTGGCTGCCAGCTCTACAGCCATACTATGCTCAGTCTCCTAGTATGTATGGACTTCAACAAACATCAATGGATGGTGTTGTGGAAAAATGTTGAATCCGATGGAAGAGCAGACACATCTTAAGATTAACACAAGTATTTAATAACATAACTCAGAAAAATACACGCGGTGCACGGTGGCGCGTAGGGAAGACTGTCAGAGTGTTCCAACGAACTGACAAGACCTAAGCCTTTTATAGGACTGGTCCAACCTTCTCCAAACAATGCTGCATATCACATATCCTGACCCCCCTTGGCTGTTAATCATCTCAGAGGCATCTGTTCCTTGCATTAGTCTCGGGACCAACCCCTGGGTAAGGAGGATGTCATCTAAGGGGCCATTTGGGAATGTTTACATTCAATCAGCATCCTGCCTTCCTGCTGGGGACCGTATTTGTTCTTATCCATTCTAGCTTGGGAAAGGTAAACAGGAGAATGCTCTTTGACATCTGTTCCTAAGTCTGAAAAAGGTCATCTGCAGGTTACAGCTTTGGGTCACACTCTGTAAGTTGGGCAGGATTTTTCTTTTTAGGTATCTGAGAATACATTCAACTACATGTATTAAGTGAGCACTCTGAGTTCAATTAAATGTTACATATAAGAATAAAATGGAATTAGAATTTAATCAAAATATTCTCTTACAGATGGCACCTCTCTAGGGACGACACAAAGACGGTAAAACAGACTCTTATGCAGTTTGTAATGTTTTTTTATTAATGACCCTAAACATAATACTGCAAATGTGAAAGCTACCATATAGACTGAGTGTAAATTTCGAGTCTTCAATCTATGGTGGCCGGCACGGCTCACATGAATGCAAAAGCCACAACACAACGACAAAAGCCGAAGCACGAACACAAACGCCGAAGCACAACGACGAAAGCCGAAACACAACGGCAAAAGCCGAAACACGACGACATACGCTGAACGACGACGGCAAAAGCCGAAGCACTACAACAAAGGCCGAAGCACATCAACGAAAGCCACAACGCAACGGCAAAAGCCACAGCGCGACTGCAAAAGCCAACATACAACGGAAGCGAATCAAAACGGATGTGAATAATAGACTTTTTTTTCCCTCAACGTTTCATTCAGTTTCAAGCTATTGGCGCTTCTTGAGAGGTACGTGATTTTGTACAAAATTTGTTTTCTTTTGTCTGAAGTTGTGAATTTAATCTGCTATCACAGATCGGACCCATGCTAGTATAGACATTAAAGGCAGAAATGCTATAATAAGCGCTGCATTAAGGGATAGTTACCGCTGTCTGACTAAGCTAGGTGCGGGTGGACGTTCGGTGTTCCCGCTTTTATTACTTCTTTTCAAAGCTTCCGCGGAGAGCTTTCGGGGCAGAAAAATAAGGGGGTGGAGGAGGGAAAACGGGATCTGTTTTTGCTGTCTGCCATACTTTCTTTTTCGCCTGCCTTTATCACTTCTAAATTTCAGCTATGTTGTCGTTAGTGTAACCCCTAATAATGAAGATCTATATATACAGTCTTAATCGTCAGCTTGCCAGAGCTGTGTGGTGGCCTAGCGGTTAGCGCGTTTGGTTACCAACCCAAACACAGTGGGTTCGATATCGGCCGGAGTGTCAATTATTATTATTTTTTTATTTTTGTAAAAAAAATATTATAAGTGGTTCTTACGTAAATTTTGAGAATCAG
>NW_023418230.1:0-24137 GCF_002922805.2 Oryzias melastigma | reverse complement strand
TTATTTATTTATTGTTTGCATACTGGGGGTTCTGTAGTTCATAGCGAAATAGAACTGATGTGTTCTGATTTTTTTCAAACTCAAGAAATGTTTCAGTTTGGGGACATTTGAGGCCAACTCCACATGCTTAGGGGTAATAATTCCGATGTCCCCCCTCATGGTCAAAGTATATGGTCAATGGCGCATATCTTCTTAGAAGGCCTGAAGTGCTTTGGAGTCACAGCCCCTTTCACCTATGACCACACATTCACACTCCGGGGCTGAACACTGGTGCCAACCTATAACCACCAGGAGCAATGTGGGGTTCAATGTCTTGCCCATGGACACTTCAAGTTTTTAGTTAATTTGTTACTGTATTATGTTTTATTTATTGTTTTAATCCATCCATCCATCCATCCATCTTCTTGTCCGCTTCTTCCCTTTCAGGGTCGCGGGGGTGCCGGAGCCTATCCCGGCTACTGATGGGCGAAGGCGGGGTACACCCTGGACAGGTCTCCAGTCTGTCACAGGGCCTCAATCACACACACATTCACTCTCACATTCACACCTAGGGGCAATTTAGGGTCACCAATTAACCTATGAAGCATGTTTTTGGACGGTGGGAGGAAGCCGGAGTCCCCGGTGAAAACCCATGCATGCACGGGGAGAACATGCAAACTCCACACAGAAAGGTCCCAGCCGGGAGTCGAACCGGGGCCTTCTCGCTGTGAGGCAAGAGCGCTAACCACTGCGCCACCGTGCAGCCCTTGTTTTAATCTGTTTTATTTTTCTCTCATTGTTTTACTGTGTAAAGCACTTTGTGATTTTATCTGTGAAAGGTGCTCTATAAATAACATTTACTTACTTCAACAGAGTGGGAACCGAATCTGGGGGAGTATCAACCATTAAAATAAAAAATCACTGCTAATTAATCATAATACTAACCAATGTGCTAAACAAAAAGCAAACTGATGAGGCAAACAGAAAGATCTTCATTAGATCCTGATCAGACTCCACACATTTTCACCAAATTCTTCTGAAGACTTTCTCCTTTTTGAAGCAGTTCTTCCTGGGATTGATGTACTGTCTTTGTCAGACTCTTTGACACATTCAATAAAAAATCTATTAGTAACCACTGAAAGTCCAGAGTGGAAGGTATGTACTAATGTAGTAAAAACTGTTGCACAGGTTCTCCATATCAGCTATAGTATTCTTTGCCACTATCACAAACACAGACGTAGTCCTCATTCTGTTTATGTCTGGGTTTGGTCGGTCCGTCTGTCTCCCTCTCCTGGTCATGTTTGGTTAGTGGCCTTTTCTGCTGTTTGGTCTCCACAGGTGTGATGGATTGGTGGGGACTCTTGACACACCTGCAATCTGTATAAGAAAACTGGACTGAGTTAGTGTGACGTCACCCATAGAAAATTATATACTCCAACAAAATGAAATCATTTCAGTTGCCATTCAATACAGATACCACCAATTGGACGTTAGTAATCAATGGCTGGTCCAAGTCGGTCTGAGTTACTGTTTCTATGGCAACTGCTGTCGACCATCAGGAGTGAGCAATCACCCTGGCTCTATTTAATATAGTCTCTGCGGTCCGGCCACTGATGTTCTGTGGTTTTGAGCCCACGATGGTTCCAGGATCTATCCAGCTGTCTTCCTCTTCCAGCCTGATCAACACCCCCCCCCCTTTGGACAATATTCCCCCTTTGGACAGCCTCCCTGTCCAAAAGAGGACCACCAGGGGAGTAAATGTGTGCACCACACCACTTATTTATCTTATGTTGTTTAAGTTCATTTCTCATTTGCTGGAAAAAAGACGTCAGGCCTGACAACCCAACATGAGCAGTTGGCAGAAATCAACCAGCTGATTGGGCTTTTCCATGGCAAGGAGTGGTGGAAAGATGAATTTGTTTATGTAGATTATTATCATGTGCTTCAATTTCTAGTTATTTTCATTAATTTCACAAAATCTATTGTCTGCTCAGCTAATATTGCAGAAATGTTGATAAAATGGAGGCCTCTTGAATCAAAACTGAAACAACATCCATATCATTCCAAATACAAGTTAGTTTTGTCTCCACACAAACCCATCAAGACAGATGTCACTCTCTTGAAACAAATAAAACAACATGACTAAGCAAACAATGTATTTCTGAAATATTCTACAGCTTTTTTTGCTCTGCATTTAGCTTAATGCTAAATTAGCATCGTCTGCTAATTATGGGTCTTCTGCTGCGAATAAAGCCAACATATCTAAAAAATCATTAGCCTTCAAACAACAATTATTCTTGCTTTTGGCTAATTTTATAGTATTCAAAAGAAAATTTAGCATATATCCTTTTTCAAAAGCATTTAACGCTATGCTAGCTAAATTTATCTTTTTTTTAAGTTCCAGGCATTTGGAATTATATTTGGTTGAGAGTTTTCTGAGGTCATCTTGCTTTTAACCATTAAGCCTGGTTTATACTTCAAAGTGATTGGACATTGTATCAATTGTATCCACAATCACAATTTATACAAATGTTTGTTGTTTTTTTCTACAACTGTCCGTGACGACTGGGATTAACTTGTTACTGGCGTTTTTACTTTGTACTTGTACTCTATTGTCTCGATTGTCTCCAGCGTTTATTATTAACATGAGCGAATTCTTCAAAAACACACTACATAGGGGCGGGCATGGTCCAGAGGTACAGCGACCTTCGAAAAGAAAATTAAAAAGTTTGGTGAGATGAAGACTTCCGCTCTCTTTTCTTCAGTTTTCTGTGAATATACTGTCAAGACACATTTCATTTTTGCAAACTGAGTCATAGTAAAAAAGTCTACTTTTTCCATATTAAACTGTGATGAATTCTCCTGAAAGACATTTCAAGGTTTGCAACTTCTTAACTTTTCTCAACTTACTGTAAATTATACTTCTACAAGCACAAAAGAGGAAAGGTCATTCCAGCTTTGTAGGTATGTTGCAATAATTTCCTGAAACACTGATTTGCATTATCTACAGCCAAGAATTTGCCAAGACGAAATACAAAAAAACCCTCAAAGATTACAGCTCAGCTTGACAGATCTATATTCTCTTTTCTCTGGAATAACAAAACTTTTGGTTCACACAGTTAATTAGTCATGACGCATGAGGTTCACTTTGAAATTTCAATTGCAAATCTACATCAAGTTTTAGGGATTCAAATGTTTTAGGGCAATATTATACAGCCAGTATATAACCCATATATTTTGTGTATGTTTAACATATGACATTTCCGTCTTTTGTGATACATGCATGATGTACATAATTAATAAGTGTATATTTATGTCTGGTATTCGTCGATGTGCGGAGATGTCCATTTAATGTTAATTTGGTTTTGAGCTGTTCTAACTTTTTGAGTGCCAGACACGATGTAGAGTTTGTCATTGACTGAGGCTGATCGGTGGTCAAAAACAGGTCGAGGCAGGCGGAGGCAGGAACAGGAGTGTGGGAGAAAATGCTCAGAATTGCAGGAGGAAACCAGAACAAGACTTCGCACCTGAGCACAGCCTGATGCCTCCTTATAAATATTTGTGGTGATTGCTTGAATGCAAAACAGCTGTTGAGGTCTGGGAACAGCACGCAGAGGCTGATGGGAAATTCGAGTGAAGATGAGGCTCAAAAGAAAGTCAGAACTTAGAGAGATGGCTCCCTTTGGTGGTTGGAGGAAGTGACAGGAAACTGATTCATGACAAAGCCACCCCACCAACCCCCGTCCACAAGGTTGCCAAGGGATGGCGCCAGTGGAAATCGTCAGTGAGGGAGGGATTGAGCATATCGTCTCGGTCTACCCAAGATTGTTCTTCTGGACCATACCCCACTCTGTCCAAGAGGTACAGCATGTGTCCCCAACAGCATCGGGAATCCAGGACCTCTCTAACCCGGTATCCCTCTTCACCATCAATAATAACAGGAGAGGTAGCTACGTTAGAATCCTCCACCTGAGGCTACTCATCTTCGGGACCACTAGCAGGCTTCAAAGGGAGACATGAAGTGTAGAGGACATTCGGTGCTCCAGAATTTGGAAAGATACAGGGTTCACCTGCTTGATGATCTGGAAAGGCTCCACATATCTCAGACTCAGCTTTCTGCATTGCAGACAGAGATGCAGGTCCCAAGTTGAGAGCCAGACGCAATGACAGAGGAATAGTTTGAGACCTTCATGGTGGTGTCTGTCTGCTTGCTCCTGGGTTCGGCGGATGGAGTTTTGGAGCTGTATGTGTGCTGCCTCCCACATCTCCTCACAATGCCAAAACCAATCAACAACAGCTGGCAACTCTGAAGAATCTCTCGTCCATGGACAGAATGGGAGTTGGAAGCCCGGGATGCACTGGAATGGTGAGAGCCTAGTGGCTGCTTTCTTAAAGGAATTCTGGGCATACTCTGCCCAGACCAGGAACCGACTCCAGTCCTCCTGTCGCTGGTGACAGAAGGCCTTCAAAAAACAAAGCACCTCCTGGTTCATGCATTCTGCTTGCCCATTAGACTGAGGGTGGTAACCAGATGTGAGGCTGATGTTGATGCCCAGGCCATCACATAGGGCCTGCCATACCTGCAATGTGAATTGGGGCTCCTGGTCTGGGACTTAGTGCAGGACATGTTTGGCGGTCCCAAGTGCAGATGGAAGCATAGGCAGGGGAATCAGCCGACATGTCTTGGAGAACCTTTCAACAACAATTAGAATGACGGTGTTACCCTGAGCATGTTCGTCACAAAGTCCACGGCAATGTGGGACCATAGCTGATATGGGATAGGCAGTGGCTGCAGGAAGCCATCTGGACATTGGCGTGGGGTCTTGGTTTTACGGTAGGTGGAACACTGGATCATGTACTGCGCTACGTCAGCCTGGATAGTAGGCCACCAGAACAAATTTGCCATTAGTTTTTCCGTGGCAGTGGTGCCTGGGTGATCGGCAGCAAACGTGATGTGAACCAGGTTGAGTACTTGCTGGCGATGACCTGGAGGGATATAGGTTCTGTCAACTGGACATGACAGAGGCAGTGGTTGTTGGTTGACAAAGCCCAGGAATGAGACAGATGTCTGGTGGAACTCACATTTTTCTTTTTTTGCGTACAGATGATGTGTGATAAAGCTTGGACAGACGTGGGACACATGCTCCTCGAAGGTGTTAAGGAGATCAAGATGTCATCAATGTAGACGAATTACTAATGTATGTAAAACAATGTAGAACAAGACTGCACCTGAGCACAGCCTGAAGCCTCTTCATAAATGTTTGTGGGGATTGCTTGGATGTGAAACAGTTGGTTGGGTCTGGGAACAGCAGGCAGAGGCTGATGGGAAAATGAGTGAAGATGAGACTCAGGAGACAGTCAGAACTCAGGAGATGGCTCCCTCTGGTGGTTGGAGGGAGAGACCGGAGACTCATGACACACGTATATACCACCAATGTATAACTTTTATATTGTGTATATAGAGCAAAAATCACATTAAAATTATGTACTTGACACACAAATCACTAATGTATTACATTTAAACAGCACACTATTCACTGTTTGCATACTGTGTGATAGGTTTATAACTCAGCAGATATTTCACCCCTCCAGCAGTCTGTACTTAGTGGGGGTCTCCCACTATAGACATCTTCCACGCTCGGATGGCATTGGTCACATGGCCATTAGAATCGGAAGGGACTCGCCCCAGACAATGGGAAATATAACAAAAGTTGATGGTAAGCAAGTTACTGGAAAAAAGATGAATGCCACTCAGAAGTTAGTTGCAGTTATCAAGGACAGTCATAAGCATAACCAGCCAACTGTCAGGAAGTGTTGGTGAAGGACCTAAGATGCAAGAGACCAGGTTGATGACATAAACTGAACATTTAATAAATTAACCCAAACCATGGAGAAATACCAAGGGTAATGGAACAGAGCAGGTGACCTGACAAGGATTAACTGAAAGTTATACACTTAAATAGAGTAGTGCAATGGGGCAATACAGCAATTAACATAAATTAAGACAGCTGTGGATCATGAACCTGAAACTGTTGTCTGACAATACAAATCAGAACATGACCAAAAACAGAAACTGACAAAGCCCAAACCAAACATCACAAACCTTGACAGTAGCCCTCCCATAGAAGGCAGATTCCAGATGCCCAAAATAACAAAACACAATACAAAACACATTTAGGGGTCCTGCAACCAGACAGATGTGAGAGGTATCAGAGCCTCACCTCGGGAACAGACGTGAAAAGGAGAAGTCCCGGTGACTCTCCCCAGGGTCAGAAGACATGAAAAGGAGCAGGCTCCTCGGGAACAAGAAACAGCACAGGGGGATGAACGTCAACCATCCTCAGGGACAGGAAGGGCAACCCTGCACAGGAACAGGGAGCTTGAAAAACATTACAAAAAACCATGGAGAAACACAAAGGGTGGCTGAGCAGATGATCTGAAGTCTAACTGAAAACCAGATACGTAAATAGGCTGAGGGCAATTAACAGTAATGAAGACAGCTACTGATCATGAACCTGAAACTGGTGTGGCTGAGAGGCAGTTCAAAACAGAACTTGACATAAGGAACAATTGACAAATCCCGAAACAAACTTCACAATCGTTGACACCAACATTAGTATGATCAATCGCTGTGAAGTAGAAATTGGGCTTTAAGGTCCAGCCCCTTCTTTCTCCAACATCCCAAAAACCTGCTGCATCCGTATGGGTGCACCCCAGTATTGGTGCATACAACTATATTAGCCCTATATTATCAGAAAAATCTCTTCTTTACTGCACTTCATAATCTGATCAAACTTTGCAAGCTGTGACTTTAGTAACACATTATTTGGTATATTTTTTGGAACAATAGGCCAAACGGCTTTCACTAAACATTAACATGATGACATAACACATGGCCCTGGCCTCTATGTTAAGAGGTGAAAGAGAACTGTGATACATCACATTTTCAGCCTGAGTACATTTAATAAAATCTCTCAACATAAATGTACATTTAGTTGAGTCAAGGTACCATATTTAAATGTGCGGGAGTATAAGTCCTAATCTTACTTTATCTATTTATTCTTTTATGTTAGTTCAATTCCCCAAAACGCCTACAAATTCTATCAATATTGAATTTGGAGTTTCTGTTTGCAGAGAAGAAGCTGAGTGATTGGGCCAGAGAACATCAGGAAGCCCAACACCCCACAGTAACCATTAACAGACCATCCCGAATAAAAGCAGAGCGCTCGTGGCACATCAGGACGGAGCCGGGACACCAGCCGACATGACTTCATCCTCTCTGTTGCTGATCTTCTTCATTGGCCTCATAGAGGTCCAGTATGGTGATGCTGGACCTCCTGAGTGCTCTTCTGGCCCAGACAACATCATGATGGAGATCAGAGCGTTGAAAGAAGCTATGGAGGCCAGAGGTAGCTTTAAACACCATTCTTGTGAATATTTTTTGTGTTTTAGAATAAATACAAAAACATTGAAACAAATTAAATGTCATATTTCTCGTTTTTGCATTTAGAAGTACCAAAAGTAGCCTTTTCTGCCAGAACGTCAAAAGACGGAGCCTATGGAAATCTTAAAGAAGATACAATCCTGACCTACAATGCAGTGATAACAAATCTTGGGAATGCTTACAATCCAGCCACAGGTAAGTAGAGTATGGTTCAAGAGTATTTCACCATTGATTCAATACTGGTTTAGTCTAGTACAGTTGTAGAGTTTAGTTGCCTATTATTTGTAACTGATATAACTGTAATTTTAAGTTTTTTTTTTATCTTAAATATATTTGTTTATCTGTATTTGGGAAAATCTTATAACGTATGTGTGTAGACTCCAAGAAGAATAGTAGTTTTCATGAGTCCTGCCAGATTCAGACAATCCACCGTAACTTTTCCCCAGGGATCTTCGCTGCGCCTGTCAAAGGCCTGTATTACTTCACCTTCTTTGCTCACGGTGGAGGAGAGGACCGCATTCGACTAGTACTCAAGAAGGATGGGGCTGTTGTTGTCGACATCCACGACCACCCATCAAGCGCTGATCCTGCTGATAATGCTGGCAACGCCGTGTTCCTGGAGTTAGAACAGGGGAACCAAGTGTATGTGACCATTTTGGCAAACTCAGCTGTTTGGGCAGATGGATTTGCTACCACTTTTAGTGGAGTGCTGCTCAGTAAGTCCTGAGCGTCTTTTTTTTAAGACTCAATTGGTTTATGTTTATTGCAGATGATGATACAGAAAAGTTAACCCCTTTGTGATTTATGCGAATGGCTTACCATAATCACTTTACAAAATAAAAAATGTTTCTCTATAAAAGTGTGGATTTGTTTTCAGTAATTGTGGTTAGTTAAGTAATTAAAAAAAGAAAGACGGAAAAAATTAAAATAAAAAACTGATCCGAACCTCATCTGTCATGATCCAGTGCTTTGGTTTTGTCATGCTTTGTCAGTCAGTCTCACCATGTTCAGGTTAATCAACCACAGCTGATTTCAGTTAGTTAAACAACCTCAGTGTATTTAAGTGTCTGGTTTGCAGTTCTTATTGTCAAGTCATCTGATCTGTTCTGTCACGGCACTGGTTTGTTCTCCTGGTTTTGTTATGGTTGAGCTTATGTAGTCAATGTTTGAGTTTCTGCCACAATTTCCTGTTTCCTGCATTTGGGTCCTTCATCACCATCCCTGACAGTATAACCCGACCACCTTGGATCCAGCAGGAGAACCTTTGCTGCAATGGCAGGATTCTCTGCCACTGCAGTCCATGCCATGCCACTCAACTTCATGCCTTCATGCCAGAAGGGGTTTGCCGTAGCAGTTTTCACGCCACATGGTTCAAAAGTGGGCAGAGAATGTGGGCCCCAATTGGGTTTGTCTGGTGGCCCCAGCTGTGTTTGCCCACATTGGCTTAGGTGGCTATGCTAGCCAGTCGCCCGGTGGACAGCGTAGCAAGTTCCGCTGCCCAGGGTCCGGCAAAGCAAGCAAGTGCTGCCGCCCAGGAGTCAGCAGAGCTAGCAGGGTCGCTGTCCAGGCCTGCAGTCTCTATGCAGCGAAGCAAATGTGGGCAAACACAGCTGGGGCCACCACAGAAACTGTGGACAAACCCAATTGGGGTCCACATTCTCTGCCCACTTTTGAACCATGTGGGGCCCACTTGGCCTTGCTGGCTGGGAAAGTTCTTCAAAAGTTTAGGAGAAAAACAGGAGATATTGTTTTTATTGCATCTTCAATGTCAGAAGAACAAACCACTGTCCACACAAGATGTCAAGTGTCTCTTTTCTTTTATGTTGGCTTTTGCAAATCATCCATTTTTTTTCCAAGGAAAAGTATGGCAGGAAATAACCCACAGTGCTGAATCATCAAGCCATACAAACAGGAGGCCTCAATTTTGAAAAGAGGTCCTCTTTTATAGGTGGCTAGCCCCACCCCTTCACCAAACCAACCCAATTGTTAATCAAAAAATTAAACACATATAAGAAAACAGTAATTTGCATTTTACTTTTAATAAATTAAACATAATAAAAAAAAATGTCTCCCATTAAACATCAGTTCCAAAATATAAAATACAAAGTACAAAGAAAACATTTTTAATTTTAAACAGGCCTGTCAAAGGGAACCAAAATCACTGGAGTCCTGAAACAGGAAGTGAACAAATAAATCACAAAACAACCAAAATCCACTGGTTACCATTAAACTAAACAAAGTGAAATGCAACAGATGGTTAAGCAGAACAGTGTGTGCACCCACTGATGCAATTTCATTCAAATCACTTTGTTAAGAAACCTTACTCAGGGACAGACATCTGCTCTGTCACATTCAATTTAAGATGAAAGTTTACGCAACATTTAAATTGTTTATTTTTTTTAATTCCTGTTCCTGTTTTTGCTATGTTACATCACCTGTGATATATGAAGCACTTTCTAAAGATTTGATTTACTCAAACATTTTCCTCTAAATTATGACCAAAATCAAAAGCATGAATGAAGAGACAGCAGCTCACGAGTTCTTTAAAACTCCGAACAGATGAAATTGAACTTCTCCTTATCATGTTTCTTGAACCACTTGTGTTCTCCTCCTGTCTCCATGGCTCCTGACATGTCACACTCATTCACCTGATCAGGTGAGTCCCAGTTCTTGTAGCGGACCACCTCGTCACTGACCCAGAACCCCAGAGACAACCACTGAAAGCGGGCTCGGGAGAATCTGTCAATCAAATGTAAGAGCACCACATCCTTGACTGAGGTGTCTGAGGCCAGTTTATAATTAGAATAACTTGCGATAAAGAAAAAAAATTAAGGTTAGCAAGAACGTATAAAAAGAGATATCAAATCAAGAATGATTATTCTGACCAATGGAATGACTGAGTAACAGCTGTTTATTTATCTATACAAGTCTATGGGATTTCGGCTTTCTGGGAAAAACGGGTACTTCCTATTTGGAACTCGAGGGGACAGGTGTTGATCTGTCCAGTACCAATGGGGTGGATGAGCATGGAGAGGATTCCTCTTCTTTTGCCACTGTTTATGTTCATGTCCACCACCTAATGTTGGAAGAGGCTTGGTGAACCCAAATCTTGCTCCAGGTTTTAGCGTTCTCAGCTCTATTCCAACAAATGAAAGACTTGGTCTCATAATTAGCACAAACTGTAATTATTATTTTCTCCTCCATGATCAATTAATAAACAGTAGCCTCTTACGTGAATTAAAAGGGTTGCCATTCATACACCACTACTAGATCTAAATCCCTAATTTGTCAAAGTTCAACTTAATTTCATTCAATTCACGTTTTCTATGTAAAGCCCGAAAACGATCGTAAAAACATTGGATATTGGACCCTGCAGTCCAAAATGCACATTTATGTGCATTTGAAGAGACTTTTCATTATAAGTGGATGCAAAATGCAGAGGGCAGTGTATATCAAATTTATTTAGTGTTCCCAATCAACCCAAAATTGAACTTTTAGGTAATGCAGATTCTGTCGCAGCCTTTTCAATCAGAAATCAGTGATGTTTACATCTAGCTTGCTGAGAGCTAAAGTGAGCTTTTAACCATGTATGATGGGTTCACGGTTGTAGAGAAATAAACTACAGGTAAGAAACGAACTAATAGTCAAATTGAATAAATTGTACTTTCAAATGTCTGGTGAGAGACTAAGCTTGCTAAGGAAGTTTTAAGACCATTTTCAGGCTCTATTTACAAACTGAACATGTTTCAAGTTAAACTAGGTCGCCCTCTGACCTGTCTAGGACACACATTTGGGAATGACATTCGAATGGCGTCCCGTTGCATTCACTGAAATGCCAACTGTGTGAAAATGAATTATTGTTTGTGCCCGGTTGGAATTCTACAACACAAAGAATTTCATTTATTGGAACATGTCTGTGAAAGAAAAAGGCTGGGGCAAGATTTCAGATATTTACACAAATTTCACGTTTTGCCTCAAGCTTGTTCCAACTGTAAGTAAAGTAGTGGACATATGCTGGTTAACAGTAGAAAAAGAAAAAAATAGAAGAAGCCCCTCTCTACTAAACACCATGAACTATGTGTTCAAGAAGGTGCATTTAGTGCATTCTTGAGCACACATTACATGACCTGTGTGCACATAGCTTCAGTCTCACCTTTGAAGTAGCTAAAACTTTCTAATTTGCAAGACCGAAGAGAAAGAAACACAAACAGTTTTTGAATGCACCATCACTCTTCATAACTTTATGTAAAAGGAAGTCCTGACAGCAAAAGTTTAAAATCTCCTTTGAAGGAAATACATCCAATCCAAACAAGCCAGCCTCAAAAACAGGATTCCAATTCCAAGCTTCTTACCATGTTGTTAAAAATACAAAATATATCAAAAGATATTTGCTCAAAAGCCAGGACTGGGCTCCTTTAAGTCTCCTGTAACCGAATCTTTCTGCCCCAGCAGCTATTCATAGTGTGTGTTTATGCCACGTGCTGGCAGAGGCTGAAAACAGGAAGAGGGCAGACATGAGTTTGTGACATTTACTGCAGCAGAGTTTAAACTAGATCTAATCAGAAATTGTAGGTGCGATTCATCTCTCCTTTGGAAAAAGTCACCAGTGACATGGAGTTTACCGATCCCTCCTTTTTGACGGAATGGGAGGAGCGATGGAGGAGAGAGAAGGAGAGACGGAAAAGAGTGATGGAAGAAGGTGGAGAAGGGATCGAGCGAGTAAATCAAGAGTTGAGGAGGATTGTGGAGTTCAATGACTCTAGGATGGGGTTGGCAGGGGTGACGGAGGGCAGTGAGGGCGCAGAGGCCAAAATATGTGCAGGGGTACTTGGGTGGCACTTGAGTGATGAGTCATGCATGGGTGAAAGCGTCTACAAGTGCCAGAGTAAAACTTTCCATGGAGGCTTTTTTGAGACTCTGAGGGAATTCAGAGACTTGTCTCTTCTAACTGACCTGACACTGACTGGAGATGATGGGAGCATCTTCCACGTGCACTCTCTCACCCTGGCTGCTGTCAGCCTCTTAGTCCAGGAGAAACTGATGGGAAAAAGCAGGAATTCATCAGATTTTGGGCTCCAAAGATGGTCAATCGATTTGGGTGCTTCGGTCAATCAAGTCGGACTTCAAGCAGTAGTCGAGTTCGCCTACAGTGGGGATGTTCCAAGTATGAATGAAAGCATCCAAACGGCAGCTGAAGTTTTGAAGGTAGTACGCCTTTTGGACCTCTGCACCAAAGAAAACGATATGAGGCAACCTGCTCTGATGGTTACCCTTCAGTCCATCCATCAGCTGTGGGAAGACAGAGTTGGATGTGATGTAGTCTTGGATGTAGGTGGTACATTTCTGCATGGTTAGTGGTCCAGTTGCAGTTTCCATGTTGGTATTGGGTACTGTGATGATGCAGGTTTAATCTCGTCTTTGTCTCCAGGTCACCGAGTTATCCTGGCTGCAAGCAGCGACTTCTTCCGTGCCATGTTTACATGTGGCATGAAGGAATCTCATCAGAACTCTATTTCCTTTCCATGCCTCCCGGCTCCTGAACTAGAGGCACTTGTCGGCTTCTCCTACAGCAGGAATCTTACAATCAGCTGGGACTCTGTCTTTGAGGTGACCATCGTGGCTCTCCAGCTTCAGTTTCGGCAGGCTGTCTTGCTTTGTCTCAACTTCATGGAAGAGCAAATGAACCCAGCGTCCTGCCTGGATGTGGCCTCTTTTGCTGAAGCCTATGGGCTATCAGAGCTCCTGGATGAGGCCAAAGACTTTGTTTTGAGGAACTTCAGAGAAGTGTCGACCTCAGCAAAGTTTCGTGACCTACCAGTAGAGAAACTTCTGGAACTCCTACATTGCGATGGACTATGCGTTTCATCGGAATTGGCTGTTTTCCGAGCTGTAATTTCATGGATTGAGGCGAATCCTGAGGAGAGACTGACTCATGCCGGCTTACTGATGTCTGCAGTTCGCTTTCCTCTAATGACCTTTCGAGAGTTCAGAGAAGTTAGAGCCATTAACCTGCAAATGGAGTGTTTTGCAGATAAGAATGTGGAACTCTATGGGTCGGCACTGAAGGAATTTGGTTTCAGTCTTCCAAACTCCCAGGATTGTTATCGGGTAAGGAAACCCAAAGACGTTCTGGTTGTGGTTGGGGGGGACCAGCTGAACTGCGATGTGGGTCAGCGAGTACCAAGCAGGGAAATGTGGTTTTCCAACTCCTTACGCAGTGGCACGGGTTTGGTGAAGGAGATGGAATGGAGGAGACTGGGCGAGATCCCAGACAAGCCAAAGTTCCGACATGGAGTAGCAGTAATGCAGGGAAAGTTGTACGTCGCTGGAGGATGCTACTTTTATGCCAAGGACGATGTCATGAAATCAGCATACAGGTAAGGAGATGGCAACCGACGGCACTGCACCAAAGAGATTTTCCTTTTTTTTTGTCTTTGCTTTTTTTTCTACAGTTTTGACCCCAGGACAGACAGCTGGATGAGTTTGGCTGACATGAATGAGGCCAGAAGTAACTTTTCAATGGCAGTGCATGAAGAGCGCCTTTACGCCATCGGTGGAGACAGAGAGATAAACACGAACACAGAGACTGTTGAAATGTACAACCAAGACACCAACTCCTGGAGGTAAATCACTTCAATAAGGCCTATATGTAGTATCTACACTGCGGGGTAATCATAGCACACATGAATGACCATCAGAGTCATTTTTGTACTGTGAGTCAAACTCAGTGATTGCAGAGACAAAAACTGCACTTGGGTCCAATTCTCACTCAACTGTGTCATTTCAGGATGTCAAGGTGACGACATTTAACCACAATAATATGAACATTAAGATCTCAAATGCCCACTCACAGTGACAAGGTCTTGATTGCTCATAGCGGTTTGACTCAAAAAGCTCCTTTCATAGTAGTGTCAGTTACTACATACATACACCATTGTTTACTCCTACTATCGGCCATGAGATGGTTTGCCAACAAGAAACTATTTATGTTTGTTTTCAATTCACACCATGTTCACCAAATACTTGTGGAGACAAAAGACTCTTTAGATTTGTGTATGCAGGATTCTTGATTTGTATCTCATACAATACAATTTGTGCTTAACCGTGCACTTGCAATTGTGTATCCAAAGTACAAAAATAAAAACAGTGTAAATCTAAAATAATTGAAAAAAAGTTCACCGTCTTGTGGGGTCCAGATGACCCCACTTTCAACATCAACATACTTAGGATAGCACAAGGGTTACGAAAGGAAGCAGAGCAAGGATGGTTATTCTGACAAATACAATGACTGAGTAGTACCGGTAGATATTTATTTCCCTATACAGGATTGTGGCTGAGATTAAAATCTAATCCTATGTTTTTGTAGTCATAGCATTTAAGACAGGCAACAAATAACAGTTTCTGATTCTTTCATGATATCTGGAAGTAAAATACTATAAACAGGCATTTATTGAGATGTTAGAGACAACCTGTGTGGAATATGTTAAAATAAATACACTTTTTGACCACCTCAACACTCAAGCGGTTTTCTCTAACTGACTGTGGTTTGTTTCCAGATGAAATGCCACAGTCAAAACAAAATGTAAATGCTGTGTATCAGGATCTGATGTAAAACTCAAAACACAATTGAGCTTGTTGATCAGAATTATGCTAGTTATCTCATAAGCATCATCTTTCCGGACATTCTTATTTGTTTATATTTCAAAGCCCTCCAATCACTAGGGTTTGGGCTCTCAGTGTCTCAAATTACTAACACTGGGCATGTGACGCGTCTTAAAGAACGCAGTAAACGCAAGGTCTTGAATGCACATTTAGCCCATGGTGTTCACACCAAACAACCAAGGATGGACTACTTCTTCTTTTTCTTCTTCAACAGTTTACTAGTGCAACCTTAAGTTGGAAAAGTCTTGGTGCAAACCACAATTTTTAATTTCTCCTTTATAATTCTCCGTATACATTTTTTTCATACAGTTCTGTGAATTAAGAGGGATGCCAACCATATGTCACTATCAAAACTGAGTTCCTGATTGGTCAAAGTTCAACTTGCAACGTGTATTTAATAGTGCCACATTGTTTATGTAGAGCCCGTAAATGTTTTAGACACTTGTGTAGCTTTGTGTGAGCGCGAGAGTTGTGAGTAAGGAACCCCGTAACACACATATACTCGTGTTTATGTAGACTTTCATTTTAAGTGGTTGGTTGAACACACGTTTTGTACGTAGAACCTAAAAAATCTGCGTAGCAACTCGGGAATGCAAGAGTTTTTAACGTGGAAGTCCAAAACGCGCATATAAGTGTGTCCAATAGACTTCATTAGAAGTGAGTGCTTGAACACGCTTTGCCAAGGGTGGTGTGAACGTAGCCTCAGTGTTCATGCAGGAGTGCTGCAGCAACAGATAGAAGTTGTCTTTCTTTGTGTTATTTTAAAAGACAATAAAGAGTTTACAATGGACAAACAACAAGTTGAACCTAAAAAAGAGATCCTGCCGTTTATTTTGGTGTTTTAACCTGGATCAAGGTAATAATTATAAAATAAAATAAAGTACACTTGACAAAAATCTGAACTCTCCTGGCATTGTCTCCAAATGTCCTTGTTTCTAACTAAAATTGTTTATTGAAGTCAAAGCTCTACTAGAAAACTAGAGTTTTGTCTTAGAATTTGTGAGTTATTTTGCGCTTTGTTTTTCTTTCAAATCTCTAAAGAACAGATCCAGGCCTCTTCTCTTAAAACCTTTGGGATGGCCATGGTACAGAGGTAGAGTAGTCAACCTCTGATTGGAAGATCACAGGTTTGGTTTATACTTTGCTCGCATATGTATCCTCATGGGTTGAAGACACTGAAGCCCATGTTGGTCTTGGTGGTTTAAGGTTGGCATCAGTGTGTTAGATTTGTGTGAATTGATGAATGGGACTGTGACTGTAAGAATGCACTAATTACCAGTTGTCTGATCCGGGTTCATTGCTTTCTTGCAGCTTTGTAAAGCCACTGGACCGGTCCCTGAGTGGCTTCGCCCTCAGCGCCGTAAAAGGAGGGATTTTCATCTCTGGAGGCTTTGACTGCAGCTACTCCTGCCTGGCTTCCATGTTCCTCTACCACCCCGATAGAGGAACCACCCACCTGTCCGACATGACCCAGGACCGGGCTCAGCACTGCATGGAGCCGCTCAGAGGACATTTGATTGTGGCTGGAGGGGTGTGCAACCTGAGGAAGTTCTATACCGACCAGCTGGCCTGTGAGATGTACGATCCTGAGGCTGACTCTTGGACGGCCCTAACACCGCTACCCGTACCCCATGTGGGCGCTGCCTCAGCCGTCCTGGAGGAGAAGGTTTATGTGCTGGGGGGGTACTCCCAGGAGGACTATACCGAGTCTGGCCTGGTCCACCGCTTTGAGCACAGCACACGGCGCTGGGAGAACGTGGGGAAAGTGCCATCAGCCGTGACTGACATTCGGGCCTGCATCCTGCGACTGCCACAGCATCTCAGACACTGAAGGCCGATATTTGTCATCCCTCTGCTCTCCTTATAACCTTTAGTCTGTCTGCTGATAATCAAAACTTCTCCTAAGATCCTAAAAATGTATACCATTTTTGCTATCTTCAGTAAAGTAAATCATTCAGCTGTTTCTTAGGTACAATCCACTAGATGGTGCTGTTGCTCACATGTGGTCAATCTGCAAAAAATTGTGTTCTTTGTTACTTATTCCACAACTAGTAAAATATGTTTTCTGATGAATTACAGACTGATTAGTTTTCTTTCTTCGTTCTTAATTAATATTTGAGAACAATGCCCTGACCTCCAATGGAGGTCAGAGAATGTCTTAAAAAAATCAGCTTTACATCATGTTTTCTATCATTGCTTTCACCAAAACATCAGTCAGTGTTTCATTTTAAAGCACTTTAATGAAAACACAAAAAAATATTCTACAAAAACATTAAAATAAAAATAGGTAATCAAAAAAGGAGTTTGTCTGTCTGTCAAACAGTAGTTTTTGTAAATCAAGAAACTCTGAACCCAAAGAAGAGAGGACAGTTCCCTCTTATGGTCGTTGTTTGCATTACAGTTAAGAATTTGGGGGTTTGTTTAGGAATAATTTTATTTAAAGCATTATTTTTTTCATTTAAAGGAGCTACAAAAGCTACAGGAAAGACAGAAGCTGAAGTTTTAAAATGAAAGTATGAATGCCTTTGTCTTAGTGTACTTCTTGTCTTGTTGTGGAAGTACAGGAGTATTTGTAGTATTACTGGAAGTACAGGACACCTATAAAACCACAGACAATAATTCATCATTCAATACCGAATCCCGTTTGGGGTTAGGGGGTTGCCAGCCCAGCTGGTGACGGTAGGGTACACCGGGGACAGGTCGCCACACATTCATACACATGTACACCTAAGGGCAATATAGGGACACCATTGAACCTGTGAGGGATGTTTTTAGAGTTCAGGGAAAAAATTCACGCATACATGAGGAGAAAATGCAAACTCCACACAGAAAGAACCAGATTCAAACCAGGGCGAGTTGAAAGTGCTAACCGCTACACAGGTGTCAACTTTACGACCCTGCAGCAGTTCTTTAACAAGCTAACCTAACTTAGCTGAATTTTAAAGATTGCTTTTTGTTAGATAGGTTACTGCAACAACTTTCATTACAATCCTCTCGTAGGTGGTACTGCAAGTAATGCTAATGTGTTTATGCTTATACGTCCAAAACGACCTAAAAAAGTATTGCTTTCAACTGTCAGATACAATATATTTTGAAGGAATTGTAGATCTTGTTGAAGATAAAACTCATCTTTATTAAAATGGAAAACAGAATTTCTTCTAGAAAAAAGGCTCAGAAGGTCATTCATACTATAACTTTCACCGTCAACCGATAATCTGATATTTCAGTTTTAGGGTCAGTCTTCAGTTCTTTTGAGTAAAACCTTCTGTGAAGCACCAAATGCAAACAGGAGAGCAAACCCTCCCCCAAAAGAAAAAAATGGACAAACATCAAAGACGTAAAAAAAACAACATTCATCAACCAGGAGTAGATCAGTTAATAGTGTAAAAACGACAACTCCTGGTGGATTTGTGCAGCACTAATCAGCTTAAATAAAAACATCAATTTGACCGACTGGTTGGTTTTGTCTCCAGTTCCTTTGTCTTTTAGACAAAGGATTTTTTTTTCTTTTCCTCAAACTTAGAGTAAAGAAGAGGAAGACTTAAAACTTCAACCACGAAAGGATTCCACCGATTCTTCGTGACATGTCCATCAAAAAAACGACACTACGTAACAAAACAGTCAAACTCCGCCCCTAAAATCCTGCTGGACAGATGTGGGAGCAGGTTAGAATGAACCATGCTAAAAGTTCATCTGTAAAGTTTAGGTACACAACCAGATCTGGACCAGACCTTAATCTCTTCTGGGTTAGATCAGCAGTAAACCTCTACCAAGCCAGAATTTAAGGTGGTTCAGACAAGAATCAAAGCTGGATCACACTACATCAAATCTGGTTCAGATCAAAACCAAAGCCGGATTAGACTAGGACCAAACTGGTATCAAACTAGATCCAAACCTGGATTGTACTAGAACCAAAACAGGATAAAAAAATATAACCAAACATAAATTAAACCAAGACAAAAGATTTATTAGTCCTGATTTAAATCTGGTTTACACCAGAACCAAAAGTGTATCAGTCTAAGACCAAGCCTGGATTAAACAAGGTCCAAAACTAGTTTAGATTAGCACCAAGCCTGGATTAAAGCAAGATCAAACCTGACAAGACAAGATTTAAACCTAGTCCAGACCAAAACAAAAGCTGTATTATACCTGAACCAAACAGGTTCAAGGTGAAATTCAAAGCGCGTTCCTACCAGCACCAAATCTGGATTAGAGCAACATCAAACGTATATCATCAAACCAAATCAGACCTGTATCAAACCACAATTGAACCAAGTTCAGATCAAGATATAAGTTTTATTAGACCGGAACCAAACCTGGATCAATCCAGTATTGAATGTGGTCCAGGCGACGAACAAATCTGAATTAGGCCAGGAACAAAGTGGAAAATATTCCAGGACCAAACCTTAATCTAACAGGTTTCAAACCCGGATTGGACTGGTACCAAAGCTGCATTAGATTTTATCTAAATCTGTACCAGACCTAAATTAAATAAGGTTCAGACCAGGTTCAAACCAGAACTATACCTTGTTCAGACCAGAACCAAATCTGAGACCGTGTCCAAAACTCAAAATATTCCAGGACCAAACCTTCATCTAACTAGTTTCAAGCCCAGATTAGATTGGTACCAAAGCTGCATTAGGTCAGAGCTAAACCTGTACCAGACCAAAATTAAACAAGGTTCAGACCAGGACCAAAGCTTTATTAGGTCAGAACCCAACCTGGATCAGACCAGAAGTATAACCGGTCCAGACCAGGACCAAAGTTAAAATATTTCAGGGCCAAACCTTTATTCAAATAGTTCAGACCAGAACCAAAACTACTTGTAACTTTAAACTGGACCATGAGCAAAGCTGCAATAAACCAAAACCAAATCTGAATTTGACCAGAACAAAACCAAAATCTGTTTAGCTCAGTGAATCCAGATATTGCAGTTCCAATAAAACTGTGGATGATACAAATATTTAACATGTTTTAAAGTAAGATCTCAAAAATGAAATAAATATATACACTACAGATTTAAAAAATAAACTTTTCTTAACAAGTTTTCCATTTCTTTTACCGCCGTTTTGAACCGATGTGGTTGAACAATGTTATTAGAATCTTTTATAAAAGAAGAATTTAATCAAAATGTGTCATTTATTCACAAAACACATCATTATCTGTAGAGAAAACATTTAAGCTTGAGAACATGATGAAAAAACATAGTGTAGAAACTTGTGAGTAATTTTCAAGCTAAATCATTCGTCAGTCATCTGTGTTGAAATTTTAAATTCGAAAATGCTGTGGCAAACACAGCACAGACGCCCTCAGATCGTTGTTTGGCCCGGGCATTTTGCCCATGATCTCCCACTTATGTATGTGGGGGTCATAACGATGGATGATGCTGGTGTCACTGAAGTCCTCCTGGCTGTATCCGCCCAGCACGTAAAACTTTCCCTCCAAAACTGCACTTCCTGCTCCCACGTGCGGCACCGGCAGAGAGTGGAAAGCAGTCCAGGAGTTAGCGGCAGGACTGTACACTTCACACGTCAGGAGATCTGTTGCGTTTGTGTTGTCATGCGAGCTGATTCCACCGGCTACGTAGAGACGTTCCCATAGGACCTCCATGCAGTGGCGAGCGCGAGGTTGGATCAGGTTAGCCAGAGGGGTGCTTCCTGTCTGTGGGCGGTACACAAATGTGGAGGCGAGGCACAGGGACTCGCTGTTTCCACCGCCTGTCACGATGATCTGATCCTGGCAAACTCTTGCTACATGACCGCTCAGAGGCAGATCCAAGGGCCGGCTAAAGCTGAGGAGACACAAAGATGTTTCAGATCTTGATTAATAGATTTTAAAAATACAGACCTTGATAAGCCAAATAACTCAACTTCTCAACCATGAAGGTTTTACTTAATTGTTGACGTTATCTGCACAGATTTATGTGTGATCAAGCACAAACACTAATGGATATTCAAGATGGCTGTTGGAAAGAATGTTTGGGGGTGCAGTTGGCCTGAGTCTGTTTTCTTCTTTCTTTACTCACCCCCTCCACGTGTTGCTCACCTTCCCCCATAGCCTCCCCCTTTCTTACATGCTCTCCCAAATATGGTCTTGTTCCTGTCTTTGTTTCTTAAGCAAATAAAAGTCTAATGCTAATGAAGAAGGTCAGAGCGGAGGAGGAAGACATACTGCTAACATGTGCTGACTCCTCTGTTCTCCCTTTTTGCAGCAAAGAGTGTTTTGAAATTAACCTGACTGGTTCGTGTCTTTTTATTAACTTTATTAAGAAGAGACCTTTTATTTAAACCCAACAATGGCCGTACCTGTATGTGGCCAAAATGAACACTGTAGCATTATTTGAAAATATTTTACACATAACCCTAACTGTACTATAATAGCATGGGAATAGTTACTTCCGTATTTAATATTTGGAGACTAACAAGCAAAAAGATGAAGTCCCATCTTTTAGTTATTTTAATCTCCTGTGACAAACTTCTGGACGGGGTGAGACTCGTTTTTATGTGACATCACCAAAGCATATTGGAGACAGTTACCCTCTGTTACAGTACATGGTTTGGCTTATAGGTTGTCAAAAACCCAAACTTTAACCCCTATTGATCCGCTTTAGTTTTATTAGTTTTATCATTTGAAACACGGATAGAAAAGGAGCAAAGCTCATGCTAGAGGAGGAGAAAGCTAAAAGTTAAAAGTTTCAGGCCAATATTAGAAAATGAGACAAACATTGTAGAAAAACATTCATTTATTACCTGCTTATGATTAAAATAGCTCATAGAAAGTGACCATAAGATGAAAAAAGTCTTTTTTAGAGAGGTTTTTTCTAGTTTTGTATTATTCATAAAGGGTAGCGACAGACATTACATTTTATTTTTTTCTGCTGTTTTGCTACCTAACAATAAAAAGTTTTAGCTTTAAACAAAATATTTGAGTCATTAAAAAAGTCAGGGTAATTTCTATTGGGAACTATCTGCTCGTTGATTTTTTTCTTACACAGAAAGATTTGTAAATAGCATTTGCTGTTGGAAAAAAAAGTTAACCTAACCTAAGCTGCAAGAGCCATAAGGAAGTTATTTGCTGAATAGAAAACACCTTTTTAACACAATTCTAAGCTGTGCAGGCATCTGGGATATTTTATCTGTATTTTTGGGAGGATTTTTTGTTAAAAAATTAGATTATATTAGTCTATCTCGACGATCTGCTGGATCTTGAGAGGATTTAAATAGTTTTTAAAAGACAGGTTAAAAGACACAGCTGTAAAAGTGAAAGTTGAGAAATGTCACTTTCTCCAGTCTTAGGTAAAGTGTTTGGGTCATCAAGTTTAAGCTGAGGGTGTTGGTACTGACCCAGATAAGACAAGTGCTGTGAAGGTCTGGCCCACTCCACCCTCTGTAAAAGAGCTTAGGTTTTTGCAGCTATTACAGGAGGTTCATTGAGGGATTTTCACAGGTTCCAGGACCTCTTCATGACCTTGTAAATGTCTACGTCAGACCAAGTAGCCCAGCCAAGGCCAATTTGGCACGACCTTTTGAGAACACTTCCTCCTGAGATAAAACACTGCTGGCTTGAACACTTAGCAGAACTTGTCTATGCTTACAATGTCACTCCTCACTCCTTAACTGTTTACTCCCATACTACATGTTGTTTGGAGTTCAACCTCACCTACCTATTGATGTTCTCTTAGGGCAAGAGGAAACTGGAGGCGAAAGCACTGACTGGCTTATTGTTCACAGAGAAGGACCCCAGGATGCTCAGTATTTTCTGAACAGAAAGCAGCAGAAAGAATGGCCTGACAGAATTTTAAAGGTCGGACAGCATGTATATCTTCGCCATCGCCCAGAAACAAAATTCAGAATGCATGGTCACCAAAGATGTACAAAGTCACAGTCACTGGAGGACATACAAAGAGGTCCAATCTGGGTCTCTGTGTTGGGCCTGTACCACCACCAAGACAGAGCTGTGAGGCAGCTCCCCTCCGCCATAAAACCTGAAGCAGTGCAAGACTCGGAAGGCGAATCCAGTGAGTCGGAACCTGAATTCCTGTTGCTTGAACATGTCCACGACCCTGTCAGTCCAAGGTTAGAAGACTTGGAGTTATCTTGGGAGCACCAACAATAGTGAGGCTGAAAGTGAATCACTGCCTGATCTAGGAGAAGATGACAGCCCCACTGAAGAACTCTCGCTTGACTCGGAACCAGTGGTGAAAAGCCTGAGTTTAACCGACAAACCCCAGACAAGGCCAAGGCCAGTGGCAGTGCCGCGGTGGGGGGTAGAGCAACGAGATGCAGACAAGCCGTTGCAACCCCCGTGTAGAAGCGTCCAAATGACCGCCGGTAAAAATAGAAACCCATTTAGATTAACTATGACTGCGTGTAATAATGCTGTTTCACTCACGCCTGATGTACTGTCTCAGATATTAACCAGAATGGTCCGTTACACATCTCAAACTGAAGGCTAAAACTGATGGTTAGGAAGTCACAGAGATGTTGACTTCAGGCAGGGGAGAATGTGACCAGGTCAAGTGAGCTCCTCTATAGTAAAATAGGTAATGCCTGGAGGGGCCAGTAAGTGGCGCTGTTATTATTATTTTTTTTATTGAGACAATGCTCACAAGCCAGCATGTTGTCATGGCGGAGGGATATCACAATACGGCAGCCTTACGGTCCTGGCCCTTTCGAATCACGATTCTTACTTTTCAATATAATGTTTATTGCTATACGTATGTTTATTTACTGGATGGGTGAAAATTATTTGTATTAAATCATCACCATTTATACCTTTATTTAGAACAGGAGATCAAAATCAACAAAACTGATTAAAAAAAAAGATTCAGATAGATAAAATTTTGTTTGTCATTTTAAAATTTTCATTCAGCTGATTCACGTTGATTACATCCGGCTTTCAGCAGCAGAGACTGTGTTTCTTCACTTCAGAATAAGCTGGAGTTTCGTTAATTGCGTCAACTGTTAAAGCGTTTTCATAACCAAAAGAATATAAACACTGGAGCTAAAGCTCCGGTACTTGAATAAAGGACTGACAGCTAAGGAATACTGCA
>NW_023418229.1:7337-8059 GCF_002922805.2 Oryzias melastigma | reverse complement strand
TTTTTCTCAGCCTGCTTTTCAGTGTATCATTAGTTCTTTCTACGAACCCTACACTTTGAGAAAAATAAAAACAGTGTCTTCAAAATGTCTGAAAAACACTTTGGTTTGATTGAAAATGTTGAAAAATGTAGAAATATGTGAGCTAAATAAGTTTAAGCTAAAGTGTTAGCATCGAGCAAAAACAGTCTAGATTGACATGTAAAACAAAACACACAATTTAGCTCCACTATAAAAAAAAATAAATAAATAAATAAATAAACAAGCAAGTCATGGAGCAGAAACTTGCCAAGCAGCCATGTATCAAGATTTTAAAACCTGGTGTTAAAATCTGAGAGAGATTTCTAAAAAAGAAAATTGAATTATTCCAAAACAAAAAAAGCAATATATATATATATATATATGTATATATATATTTTTAAATTGAATCATTTCAAAACAAAAAAAGCAAAATAAAATCCTTGATAAATACAATGCAGGAATCTGCTCAGCAGATCAAAAACAACAATGAGGCTTCTCTAATTGCTAGGTTGTAGTTAAAATAAAAGTCAAACTGTTACAAGCGCGTCACAAACGCAAACAAACATCTTTCATTAAATAAAACAGAAATCAATGAATTCATTTGGTGCAAAATTATAGCTAAGCTATGATAAATCCTTGATGTTTTTACATTTGTATATATATATATATATATTTTTTTTTTAGTAGAAACTTTTGGCACAGAT
>NW_023418229.1:0-6397 GCF_002922805.2 Oryzias melastigma | reverse complement strand
GCCAGCAGAGAAGGCCTTGCAGGCCCTGACGGCCCGCCACTGTAAGAAGGTAATTTCAAACTGCAGTGTATAAAATAAACATCTCTGGGAAGTTTTTTCTGGTTCAGCATCAAGATGACGTTACCTCATGGTTCTAAGTTTGCTTTGACAGTTTTTAATAAAGGGATATTGAACAATATTCACATAAAAATGTCAGAGTAATTAAAATAAGGACAAAAAAGTCACAAAACCATCAAATCTTAAAAAAAGAACATCATCATCATACACTGATGATGTTCTTTTTTCTCATACCGTCTTCTTCTTCTGGAATAAGGTGTAATCCTATAGCGCGATTGCCACCTAGTGGCCAAACTGAACGCAAAAAGGGGATTTTCATTGGAGTGGGTCTTTAACCGCAAAACATGTAACTGTTTGTGTCAAGTTAAATTGTTTTTTCTTTTTTTTTTTGGTTCTGGAGTAATTCAAATAAAGATAAAAATCACAAAAACACAGAATCTTTGATGAGGGAATTTATTTCTCATTTTCAATTATCTTTTACATCAAATTTTCTTCACAAAAACTTGCATTGCCTGATTAGTTTTAAAATGACAACAGTGTCACAGTTTACGATTTCTAGTTCGTTCATCTTTTACTATTATCCCCTTATTTGGGCCACCTCTTCCTGCAGAGGCCACTGTTAGGAATAAAAATGTAAGACTCTCTCCAAAGTGAATAAAAACACGAACCAGTCAGTTCAACTTCAAAACACTCTTTTGCAAAAGGGAGGCGGTGGAGAAGAGAGAACAGGTTAACAGCCTGTCTTCGTCCGACTGCCCACCGCCCCACAATGTACAATAGGCTTTTATTAACTTTGCATAGAAAACAGGAACAACACCATATTTGGCGATGGAAAGTTACTGAGCAGATGAAAAAGACCTTGGTTTTGAGCACAAGTTCTGACCGTCAGTGTTCATATCAGGAGTCGTCCTTCAGCGGAGACATGCAGGATGAGGGAATAAGGAGCTGAAGCTTAAAAAGCGCTTAGAACAAGTTTGAGCAGACTTTTGCACATATTGTGGCTAGACTCACTGCACCCCCACAAAAATATTTTCTAACAGCCACATTACCATCTAGAGAGGTTTGCACTCGTCTATCACAGTCTTAACCTCTGCAGCATTGTTTGCAACAAAAGTCCCAGAGACTGTTATTGTTTTAGCTGCCCCTCTTTTGAAGCGGCGAGTGAGTTTTGCCTTGAAAGGAATCTTAACCTGTTGGCCAACCACACGGACTTTGCACTGGCTTTTTGGTGGAATCTTTAAAGAAACTTGAATCTTAAATGTCTTATCCTCTTTAACAGAAAATCCCTTTTTCTCTGTCTTTGTGGTCTGACGACTAAGTTCAACCCCCATTGAAAAAACCTCAGGAGCTTTTATATTAATATTAAGTTTAACTCCTTTGGTAACGGAATAAGTAAATTCCCATCTTTTCTCCTGGCTGATCGTCGCTGAACGTTCAACATTTTGTGTCACTTCCTGCTTGTCCTTGTTGACGATCGCAGAACTGTCCGAGGTTAGCTCTCGTAAGCTTGACTCAGATTCTTCTTTTTTTCCTTCTTCATACATACAGTCATGTATTTCCTGTTCTTTTACATTTTCATATGAAACAGTCAGGACCTTGCAGGATCCAGTTTCTGTTTCTAACTTTTGAATCACTTTTGTTGTTCTCAGTTTTCTAATTGGATAGAAGTTCTCAAAACCTTTTCTTTTAGCAGACTTCTCTGCTGGTAAAGACTTTGCTTCATCGCTTTTTCTCCCAATAAACAAGTTCTGATCATCGCAGATCAGGATAGCGTTTGGGTACACTTCTTCAACTTCTGCAGTGCATTTAATTTTTTTCCACTCAAGACTCTCAAAGTTGTCTTTGTTGACGAGGACTTCAAATGGATCGTCTGTTTTGAATATTTCACCTTCCTCATACTCGCATTTGGACTCTTTCAAAATGCCCATAGAACATTTCTTCTCCATATTTCTGCACACATACATGTTCTCATCCTCTCTGATTGAAACTGCATCTTTTGGAACGCCGTCCACAAACTTCTCCCATTCCATTAATACATAATTGTTTTCCTGCTCAAGATCACGTCGATGAATTGACACCAAAGTGTTGCTGGAGGTTTTAGGACCTCCGTCGTTCTGGTCAGAATTCACTGGTTGATCTGCAAAGAAAAGACAAGAGGAAGATTGTATAATGATTGTTCTTAAACTGTTTAAATATTGTAAGTGAAACAAGATTTGATAATAAAAATGAAAACATAAATACATGCGCAATTATTCCAAATAGGAAACTGACTTTTTTATTTAATTAAACACTCAAGCTCTATAACCTCACCACAATTCAAAATCTTGTGGAGAATTTTTACACATTTAAAACTTTTTGTTTGTTTGTTTGTTTAGGTTTTAACTAAAGTGATTTTTTTTACCTTTAATCTTTGATGATTTCTTTGCTCCATGGGAAACAACCAAGAGAGCCAACAGGACTGACAGCAGCTGAAAAACCCACAAAAGTAGTGAGAAATACAAACTCATTCTGACCCTCTTCTTACAACCAAAACTTCCTCATGAGTTTGAAAACTCTGACCTCTTATACAGTAAAGTCAAGACACTGTGATAATCTTTACTTACAAGCACAGCGGACTGCGAGCGCTGAGAAGACACAGTGAGATTCATCTTGATTGTAGAGATCCAGAAATTTGCTTCCAGAGACTCTGCTGAATTAAAAACATTTAAAAAGGATATACAAATGAATTTATGTGATCAGAGTCAAAGGGCTTTACATAAAAAATACTGTATAGTAAAACTAAAATAAGCTCCACTGTGTCTCTTTAAGGAAGTTATTATTCTCTAAATAATGAAAAATAAAGTAATTGTCCACCACATTTTAAAGCAGTTCACCCTTTAGTTTTACTGCTGCAGCCTGATTGGAGCCCAGATTAAATACAAAGGCTAGTTTGACCAAGTAAGGAAACAAATAAAGTTGAATTTGAATTTAAATAATTTTCTGACCATTCATGTGTCCATCAATGACCATCTTGTGGTCACTAACCTGTCTACAGATATTCCAGTGTTGTTTAGTGTGCCTGTTTATAGCTGCGTTTACATGGACTCGGGTAATTGGAATAAAAGCCTAATTAGAATAAAAATGTGCATTCAGAATACTCTGATGCATGTTTACAGTTTTCTCTGATTGTGGGTCATTACTTAGTTTCATGTCATGCATAGACGTGTCCGCTCGGGAGGGACTTTGGAATGCAGTCCAACTCCAGAGAATTGTGTTTCTGGGGAGAACTGACACTCTGAACTGTATCAGCTCTGGGGGCAGCTGTTAATGCAGAAATGCTGCTCTGTGCAGTTCTCTGAAACCGTTTAAACAGTCTTGTGAATTTGTGTTACCAATTGTGTCCAGAAAAACTAAGGGCGGATGATATTCACACGTTACATGAAGTTAAGATCCACATTGTCTGCACGGATTTTAAGTGCATCCAAGGCTAAATGTTATCGTTGGTTACATGTGTTCCCATTAGTTCACTGCAGGTAATCCATCTCCTGGGAGAGTGGTGAACTGCAGAAACCAGCTCAGGAACCATTTAACCCTAACTGTAATCCTAGTCGTAACCTTTCCTCCAGGTCCATGTGAGCAAGAAAAGTTAAGCACTTGCTGTTCATATTTAGAAAATTATGTGTGAAAAGTCACTTTCTGATCTATTAGTGTTATTATTTTTAAGTTACTGTTCACATATAATTTTCAGATCCATGCAGTCAGTGCTTCATTCTGGGTCACACAGACTCAGAGGAAGGTTTGGCGTTAAATTAACAACTGCATTTAGCCTTGGACACACAATGCAGCAATATGCAGCTTGGCTGCAAGTACTAAGTGAGGCCGACATATATTTCCGGTTTCAGTTTTTGTGCTTATTCCATGTAAAACCTGTGAATAACATTAGCCTAATGAAAAAAGCCAGCTTAGAAGATCATCTCGCTCTATGCCAAAGCTTCTTTTGTTTATAATAGAAGCTGCTACTACTTCTTCTATGGCTGTTTAACATTTTTAGATACTTCTGTTCATGTCGAAATTATTTATTACGCATGTAAACGTTTGCTATAATCAGATAAACTTTTTCAGGGTCATGTACACAGTTCTATTCTAATCAGATATTTGATCTGATTAAAGACATTTTGCACATGTAAACTCAGCTTGTCTCTCTCCGGTCCACTCACAGTCCAACCACTGCAGATACGTCTCCCTACTGAGTCTGGTTCTACTGAGAGTTTCTTCCTCCTTCTACAGTTTTCTTCTCCACTGTCACCTGCTGCTGGCTCACTTCAGGGAAGTGAATCTGATGCTCACTTAGATCCACCTTAACATCTAGTTATTATTGATCTTACAAGATATGCTATACCGATTAGATCGTAAAACTATTATTTTCTGGATTTTATTGAACTTTTACTTTCCCTGTGCAGCTGTCAGCTGTGATCTGCCACTCTGTTAATAACGTTGACTTGTTTTGGTCTCAAAGTTGACTAAACTGTAGTCCAGCTTATCTGTGTGAATGTCATCTTCTTCTCCCCTCGATAAGGTTATTTGGTTGATTGAATAGACCAAACTCACTGTGCACTTTTGGAAAGAAGCTTCTCAAGCAACACGGCTCCAAATTCTATTCAAGAATTGTCTACAGTAAAAGTACTGACTGTTCACAAGTAGCAGCTCAAGTCAGATCCCTTAAAGTTGGAACTGTTGCTTTGCTTATAAAACTCTCAAATCACTCGAGTTTTTGCAATAAAACCTGGAGAATTCTCTACAATCAATATGAGTCTTAGCAGATCATTGATGACCAAAGTTACTAAGTACATCTGGTACCCAGACATCTCTAACTGTGTCAGTATTTCCATCTATCTGCCTGATTTAGTGCAATTGTTTAAAACCTTGAGTTATGTTTCAAGTCATTTGAAAAGTAACTACTATGTTTCATTCAGTTTAAAGAACCTTTAACATCCCTAAATCTGACCGAAGTTCCTCTGCTGTTCACTCACCTGGTCAAGCGAAGAACTTCAGATGTCCAGTGCTGGTATGAAGTTGTGGGTCTTCTTCCTCGTGGTTTATATTGATGAAGTGTGAAGTGTTCATTTGATTATCTTGTGATGAAAACGTGAGATGATGGAAGAGGCGAGGACGCCAACGGGTGACAAATATGGGGAATTTGAATAAAGTGATGAGGCTATCAGAGAACATAACGGCTTTGAGATGCGGATATTGTTCTTTGAACAGAAGGGAGGACAAAGAATGAAACTGCTCACGTGAACACTGTCAATAAAACTTGATTCCGTCTGTATTTTCCTTGATTTTGGAGCCTTTACAGTCATTAAACAAACTGATAACATCAAAGTCTGGACATGCAGGTGGAAACATGTTTTCTGCCTCCCTCTGGGCATTTTTATACTTTCAGATGAATCAGCAAAGATGTTACAGATGATTTGTATGAGAATATTGTTGCTGAAGCAAAGTGGGCTTCATACAATCTGTGTGACTAATTACATGTTTGTATTCTTCTTTCTTGATAATTAGACAAATGTAGAACTATTGTGCCAGAAGTAGAAAAACTGTTTTATTGTGAACGTTTTATTGCTTTCTCCAGAACTCCAGAATCTTTGTTAAACCACTCGGACCACCGGACCTGACTATAAAAATAGAATAAAAATAGAATAAAAAACATAAAAGAACTTTCAGAACTGTGGGATTACACGTTTGAACTTTTATTTGAAGCAACATAAGTGTGAAATGTGACCTCAAGAAACCACTGAATGTGAACTCTGACCCGATTCTCAGTTGAGCTACAGAACTTGAGCACAATTGACTGAGTATATTTTGATTTTTGGTACTGATTAATATAAATGACTTGTCTGTGGATGTTTGAAATTTGATTACATCATTGATCTTAATGATACTTAATAATCTGAATCTATGGTTGTAGGGTATGAATATTTGATATTAAGTCCTAAACAGGATGTTGATAATTCATGTAGAGGAAATGGTATGGTCGAGTCGGGGTGGGATTATATAAGTTCGCTTCCTTCCACTCCCTTTCAAACGATCTACTGGTGATTCATTTTGTGATGTTATTTATGCATTATTACCTTAAATAAACCATTTCATTCATTCAAACATGCAGGACACCGGCCCTCGAGGACTGACTTTTGACACCCCTGGTATAACCCATTGTTCATTCGAAGCGCCAGCCTTTCTGGTCAGTGGTGGTACTGCGGCATTTTGGCTGGCCTCACCCTCCGCCCGCTAGAGTTACCTCTTGTTTCTAAGAAGGCAGTGGCGGGCCGTGCATTTCACACCTAGGCCTTCAGTAGTGCTC